>NW_008690929.1:0-26599 GCF_000695815.1 Acanthisitta chloris | reverse complement strand
CAAGCTGAGTCAAAGAATATCTAAACAGTTAAGGCACCACAACCATAACTACCAGCACACATTCAAAGATTTGAAGTGGGCAGATACCTTCTAAAACTTGCCTGTTCCTGGCCCTTGGAAAACCTGACTGGCATCAAATTCTCTTCCTATGCAATTTAACTGAACCAAACCTCTCAAGTGTTTTATGCATGCAGATAGTCATATGTAGTGTTTTATACGCAGATATTTAAAGTAGTAACTTCTGCGTGAAACTGCCTTCAATAAGATGTAAATGTCAGAGCTGAGTGTGCCACAGCACAGGAAGGAAGGTAAAAACCCCACAAATCTCTTACTCAAGTCATATCTACATCTCCACTCTTACTAGATAAGATCTACAATCACTTATAGGGTAACATACCTAGGCATGAGAAGTTCAAGGACAGGATCAGATTGTCATCACTACCAGCAAATGAAGCACTGCCTTGCTCCTTGGCAAGATGGTCCTCCAAAGAAAGCTCTGAACTTCTGAAATGGCATTTTTGTGAGCAGGTTTGTCCAAGGTTCATGCAATCTCCCCTACTTCATGCTTTTTAACAATCACATCAGCTTTCCGTTGCTAACAAGAGACTGAAATGACAGCTGGTTTTATGAGTACTCTCTCAACCACAGATAACACAATAATAGATGTTTTTACAGCAATAGAGTCTCCCACAGAATAATAATTGAATGACTAAGTTTGTTTTGCTAATATGCAATTACCAGCTTATATATGTTTCTAGAGAAATACAGTGATTTCAGGTGACAATCAACCATCACTAAAACACTCTGAAAATCTAACCAAGCTTCTAGGTATATTTGGGTTTAGTCCACAAAGCTTTTGTGCATGAAAAAAACCCCAAACTCTATTTGCCCCAAACTATTTAGGGCAAATAGAAGTCCTTAAGATGCACAGTGAAGCAGCTGAAGCAAGAAGCTCCTTCTGGCACAGGGATTCTGTTTCTTGATTACCTCACTTATGCACCACACAACCAATTGCACAGACCTTGGAAGGTTTAGGAGATATTACAGGAAGAAAGTTTTGGCAGAGGTACTGAGCAGCCTGTCTCTATGCATAGGACTGGAAGATTACAGCAGATCTTGTGTAAATTATGATCTTTAAAACCAGAATTTTAATTTTACCAGCATAGATTTTTTTTTCCAGTTTAATTATCCCACATGTGATACATGAAGTATACTCTGTGGTCTCAGAAACATCATCCAGCCTCTTCATGCCTCAGCTCCCAGAGCTGTAAAGCAGAAGAAAACCTTGCCCCTCTCACAGGAGTGTGGTGAAGGTGACCTGCAGTTAGTGGAGAGCCAAATCTGCTATATTCCACCCATTTTGGGTGCAAACCAGGGTACTGACTCTGGCTCTGAGGCTGTTATCTTTGTGACCTTGAGCAAGTGATTTCAAGTATGAATCACCTTACAAAACACCCAAATTTAGGTTTCTACATCTAATTAACTTCTACTATGTGGAGGGGAGCTCTAAGGACAGATCCAGATCCCCACACATAGGAACCTATGGACATTTAGGGTGCCCTAAGGTATCTCACCTGATCTCCCACTGCTCCTGTAGGTAAACGATCCTGCAGGTTCTGTGCCATATCTGTGAGTCACACATGGATATCAGAGCTATCTTAAGGCATCTCCAGTGGCACTAGGTACCCATCTATGCATAGCAATCTAAATTGAGTCCTCTTTTCTTCTATACCCACGTTTTGCCAGTCTTACCTACTTACTTAACCAGTTCTTTGAGATAAGAATCTTCTCTTATGTGCTTATCAGTCTCGGTTGTAGGAGCCTGAAACAGTCTCCAAAAAATGCATTCCCAAACAACTCCTAGGCCTAGAGAACTCAGAAACCTTTGACTTTCATTTCAGAATCTACTGTCCCTTCAGCAACTCTTGAATCCCTATATTTTTCAAGTTGCACTATGACAGGTATGGAGAAGTGACTTAATGCTGATCCCAAACATCATTCAAAAACCTCTCAGAAATGAGCTCAAAAATATGTCTTGACCAATTGGGTAATAACAGCCTCTTATTAATAAAAAATTATTTGAAAAAAAAAATTTTAAAACCTCCAAACTCTGCAGCCTTTAGGGTTGGTGGTAGCAACAAGATTTTTATGCTGAGACCTTGGCCAGAAGTGGGAGGCCAAAAGAAAGAAAAAGTGCTGAGCCTTGATTTAGACATTAGGTTGGGGGTTGTCTCAAATACCTTTACATGCTCAGTTCTGAACTAGTGAGTCCTGGACCCTGGAATAATTCCACAGAGAAATAGGATCCTCTAGTACCTATTTATCTGCCGTAACTTAGATGTCAAGCTTAGAAAGAGGTTGCCATCATGACTTGCACATCTCTCTCCACTTGCTATAGAAGGAGTCACTTCAGGCAGGAACACCTTCCACTAGACTAAGTTGCTCAGAGTCCCATCCAACCTGACCTTGAACACTTCCAGGGATGGGGTAACCACAACTTCTCTGGACAACCTGTGCGAGTGCTTCACTACTCTCACAGTAAAATTTTTTTCTGTATATCTAACCTAAATTTCCTTTCACTTTGAACCCATTCCAGGTGTGTCTCACCAGAGCATAGCAGAGGGGCAGAATCCCCTCCCTCTCCCTGCTGCCCACACTGCTTTGGCTGCAGCCCAGGATGTGTTTGGTTTTCTGGGCTGTAAATGCACATTGTGGCTCGTGTTGAGTTTTTTGTCAAATCAAGGGAATACAAAAATCTTTAAAAACCTCTCTCTTGGTAATACGTGAATGTTTCAGTCCTTTAGAGAATTTTTCTCTTCCATTTCACTCCCACACAAACCCACCAACAGCACTGAACTGAGAAATTAATTCTGACCAGCTGTTCCTACTGAAGGGAAAGTACATAATAGAACTTGCCACTGAACATCCATTGCCATTGGAGAAGGGATTTGTTTTCCTTTGCCTCTACCCTACCTTCTGTTATTCCTCCACTATGTGCACCTAACTGATCAAACATGCCAGTCATACTAGAAGCTACTTCAGAAGCTGAGGAGAGATAGAAATGGTGCACAGATGTTGTGCAGGCACCTGCAAATGACTGAGGTTCCCACTACAGGAAACAGGAAGCTCTTGCAATTGAAATGCTGCTGTTAAAAGAAAATAATGTGTATTCTGGTTTTAAAATCAGATGCTCTGAATGACCACACCAACATCTGTCAGCCTCATGGGGATTTTGAAAGTCTAAAACATCTCTCCCTCTTCTTGTTCACCTGGCAGGTACCCATATCATCTTTCCTCTGCAAAGATGTCTCCATCAAATTAGTCCTACCTAAAACTCTCTGTGATGGTACCATGTTTTCACCCCTTTCTGTTTCAGCCCTGCACCTGGAGAAACCTCCCTACTGAAATTATTATGGCTATTGTCTCTCTCCTTTTCATCATCAAATCTTTCACTCTAATCATGCCTGCAAATTGCTGACATGTGGTTGTCAACAGGCAACTGCCAAACCAGGATGTGATGTCTCCCCAACTCATACCACTCTACCTTTTATTCCCATTTTGCCTACTCCTGCCTTTATCCTGCCCATGTCTGCAAAGCACTTGATCATGTCTAAAATGCAGATTGCAAGCTCTGCAGAGTTCAATTCCCCATGCAGTGACTACCAAAGTACTTATAGTAGCAATAAAAATTGAGGCTGCAAAATCCTCTTTCCTCCTTTACTGATCTGGTACATCTGCTCCCAGTGATCTGGAAGCCAAATAGAGCAGATATTTATAGGAGCCAGAAAATGAGCAATTTCACTTTCCAGCTTCTAATGGTGGATTGTGTAGCCAATAGGTAGTACATAATGTTCTGCTCTCTGTCCTTCTGATGCAAATGCTGTTTGGAGAACAGCAGCCACCTTCCTGAAATTGCCTTATATTTACAGTAGCAAAAAAGATACAGTTTTGTTGTGGCCCATCCTGAATCTCTATATGTGTGAGATAGAAGACCTTGCCTTGAGTCAACCTAACTCATAGCAAAAGGCATAGTGACATGAAATCTTTACTGAGGCAGCATACCTTCCTTCAAACTGAAAGAGTGGTGACTTCCTTACTGGGAAGGACTTGGACTGGATTTCACATACTGCTCTCACAGCATAGAACACTGTGTTCAAGTCTTCAAGGCCAAGTTGGATGGGGTTTTCATCAACCTGGTCTAGTGAAAGGTGTCCCTGGCCATGGCAGGGAATTGGAGCTAGATGATCTTTAAGGTCCCTTCCAACCCAACCCATCCTATGATTCTATGAAAACAGGGTGGGTGATCACTGGAGAAAAAAAATGCTATTTCCCCCTTCATTTGTTGCAGAAAAAGGATGCAGTTGTGACTCCATTTCTAGCAGACTCCTTAGGCCTGTGGTGAATCAGTCAATAACTAGCAGGGCCATAAGCAGTCAAACAGCTGCAGAACTGCATCCTAAAAGCAAGTGACGTGAATCCCTTGTAACTCCCTGAGGTGTTATGAGGCTTAATTACTGTTTACATATGCTTAGAGTTCTTCATAGAAAGCCAATATGTTCATGGGAAGCACCATTAATATTGCTGCTGCTACTGCTGCTAGTACAGTCCTGGTAAAGGTGACAACAAATCAGCCAGAGTAGCATACAGGAATTCCCTCTCCTCCTGCTGCAGCATGCAGCTATGGGAAACCTCCTGTTTTCCATTCTCCTATATTATTTACTAGGGAAAGTTTACCTGGTCTACAGGCACAGGTCTTGCCATACTTCCAGGCTATAGGCCAAATCCTGAGGGATGATGTGGACTAGCAATTCTTCTTTGGTTGCTCATTATACTTCAAGTTGCAATATACTTCATCCTTGCTTCTTAACTACTGTAAGAAGTTTGGAACTGATCCATTTGGGATTGTCCATCCTCCTGGGTCTGTGGTTTTGTCCTTGTTGCCCTTCAGGGCTTTAAGACACAATCTTCTATATACCAGCATAGGAAAAACACTCCTAATGATAGAGTATACTCCTAGTTGGAAGTCAATAAACTACCACTCTGAGAGGAAAATGCTGATCTCCACCACAGGAGATACAATGGAATACAGAGCAGGCATTGACATTGGAAAGAAAGACTGTTGCTGAGAATGTGGGTCACATACCTCTGTCTTACTTATTTGTTAACAAAATGGATGGTGTACAATTTGTCTTCAATTGTCTTTTTGCACATCAAGGAAGCCTTTCAAATGACTTTCTGTCATGAGGAGGTTTAGACAATTCAAACATGATATAATGACTGTATAGCTAGCAATGCCCAAACTAATGATAAACAGAAAGCAGACAGAAGAAAAAGGACCTCCTTTTGCAAAAAAAAAAAAAATTAAATTAAAATGTTCACCTGGCTCACAGGCTTACGACTAAAGAGGCTGTGCACTGAAATTAGGATAATACACTGAGCCCCAGGTAGACAGTTCCATCTCTATGCTAAGTAGGTAAGGCAGAAGCAGATTTAAAGATTTCCTGCTGCTTGCTGCAAATGTCCAAAGGTATGCATTTAGGACTGATAAGTGCCAGCACAAGTAGTCATCAGGCTGTTTTGTGCAGTCCCAGAACTACCTTCCACATAACTCATCAGTAGGTCCCTCCCATCCTGCTTACAAATAGATTCACTTCAGGATTTCACAGCCTCATCTGTCCAGTCCCATTGCCCAGGAGTAAGCCTCAGCCAAAATCCAGCTGCCACAGCAAAAAGTGACAAGAGAAGCATCTAATGTCACATCTGAGTTCTTGCAGTCATATCCTGGGGAGCTGGTGATACAGCCAGAGAGTTCACACTGCAGTGTGTGTGGGGGGGAAGGGTTGCAGCAAGGTTTCCACCCCCATGAAAGGCACTGATTTGTCACAGAGAGGATAGAACAGTTGTGGTCTATTATTAATAGAATAATCTGCCCCTCAGCAGTATCAGGGAATCATTTCTGTTGGGTCCCTTATACATCAGTTAAATGGATTATCAGAGATACCACATAGATCCCAGGCAAACATTCATTCCCTCTAAGCTACCTGGAAGTCAGCCATAGATGCCAGGGCTCAGTTGTGGACTAGGGACTGATGCCAGTGCTTTTATTAACTGAACATTTTTTTACCATGTAGCCAGGAGTCTTTATTCACATCTCAGACATCACAGTCTCTTCTTTTGTACTTGGGAACATTTAACAGCTGCATCTGCTGCAAAAACAATCTGTTAAAAAAGTTGGCATGAATTGATTCAGCAACAGAATCACAGAATCATAAAATATCCTGAGTTGGAATGGACCCACAAAGATCATCGAAGTCCAGCTCTTGGCCCTGCACAGGACATCCCCAGGAATCACACCCTGTGCCTGAGAGCATTGTCCAAACACTCCTTGAGATCTGTCAGGCTGTGACTACTGCCCTGGGGAGCTGTTCCAGTGCCCAAACACCCTCTGGAGAAAGAGCCTTTTCCTAATATCCAACCTAACCTTCCCCTGACACAGCTTCATGCCATTCCCTCGTGTCCTGCCACTGGTCACCAGAGAGAAGAGCTCAGTGCCTGCCCTTCCACTGCCCCTTGTGAGGAAGCTACAGACTTCTGTGAGGTCTCCCTCAGGATGCTCTGCAACTGGACTACTGGGCAAAACGAGGGAAGTTTTTTGTCATCACCAGGTACTACTTAATAGTATTGTAGGACTTTTCCCTCTTCCCACAGAATTTCATGAACTGGATGTGATTTCCACTAGGGGACTGGATTACATCTCACTGGACAGCAACTGAAGACATTGAACTTGCCTTCAAACATAGCTACAAACGGGTGTGTGAATACAGGTAACACAAAGAGCAATGGTTTCCCAGCTTGTGGCTGCAGATCACTAGAATTTCACTGTGAGGGAAATCGTCCCATGATAGGGAATGTCTGAGAAATGCTGGTGCTATTTGTACCAAAATGATACAACCCACACATCACCTGGGCAGGATTGAGAAGTGTAACAAGGAAAACCAAAAGAAAGCAATAAATGAGTGTATGAAAGGCTGAGCAAGTTAATTTTTACTCTACCTGGCAATCTTCAACAGTGTAGATACTTCTTCTCCTGCCTGATAAGCAGAGATAAATCATAGAATCATGGAATGGCCTGGGTTGGAAGGGAACTTAAAGGCCATCTAGTTCCTATTCCCCTGTCATGGGCAGGGACACCTGCCACTAGACCAGGTCCCTTCCATAGGTCCATGACAGAATCTACAGACATGTAAGCCCACAATGATGCATCTTACAGCAATGCATTCACATGTAAGCCCACAATGATGCATCTTATAGCAACACATTTCCTTATAAATATGATGTTCTGACTTGAGTGCCTCCCTCAACAGAATTTTACCCTCTCCTCTCATCACTTCTTCCATGGTCTGTGCTCAGACATTTTGATGCAGATTCTGCTTATGCATCCCCTCAGTCACCTGTCTTCCAGAATGACCCTAAGTTTTCCTCCACAGCTCTTTATTCCCCAAATACACAGCATTTCAGCTGTTCTCTTCTGAAGCTTCTCAAATTTGCCTAATTCTTCACTAAAATGCAGTGACCAGTGACAAATCCCATTGTCCAATAAAGAACACCTAAGTGGGGGGAAAAAAAAGGAGTGGAATAATTTATCTAACTTCAATCACTTCTCACTTTTTTTACATATAGTACTCCTACCAACAATACTAACTCCCTTAAAAATGTAGTAAAAATGCTGAGATTGAGGCATGTACTAGTGTTTGGAGAGCCTAGATCTGGGTTATACCATGTCAGTCCAGCCCACCACAGCCCACAGCTCTCAGCTATTCCTGTGTGAGTCAGGCTGTGTTCACCTTTACTCCTTCACTGGTATCACTCCTATAAAACAGGGATAACTTCCTTACAGGCAACCTGCAAGCCTTACTAGAGCACTAATATTTATGCAGTGTTCTGAGATCTTTCCATTTGGAGACACTGGGTAACAACCACTGGCCTTGCTACCATCAGTGTTTAATATCTGCAGGTATTCCTAGCTCTGTTCTACCAAGTTGACATTAATTTACACACACACACACACCCAATCCTCTTTGAGTTTTATGATTACTTTCCACTTAATGTTATCCAAAACACAGGAATCACTACCTTCACATCTTCCAAATCATTGCTTTTTCTGTTCTTCACCTGCAGTTTTCAGCTCCTTTCAAACACAAGCTTGAGGAGAAAGAAGGCAGTGGAAATGGTATTGAAGTCCAGCCTTGGGAGGTGGAAGTTCACATCACATTTATCTCAGAAATGAAGCTATATTTGAGGGTACTATTATTAATATTACTGAAAAATTGTAATCTCAAAAAAAAAACCTCACCAAAATAAATCACCAAACAACCCTCTGGGAATTACTTATTCGCTATCTTGTACTTTGTGCAAGACAAATAAATTTGTGCTGAGCAAATCAAGTGTTGAATGCTACAAGATCAGCCTGGCAGGATGGTATGTTCCTTCACAGGGACAAAAGGAGTATTCTGCTGGACAACCAACACCTGGGAATTTGTCAGGGAGGTGATACCAACTGGTCAGGCTTTGAGATGTACTGTCAGGATCCTGTGCACACACAGACCTGGCAGAAAAAGTGGTGGTAAGGCCAAAGCCTCTGCAGATATGGTGTGGCATGGATGTAACCTGCCAGATTCACAGCATTCTACCTCTTTTGGCTACTGCAAAGAGGCCTTAATTGAGCAACAGGAGGGCCATACACCATGTACTTTTTTTTCTAACCTAGTTTACTTTCTCGTTTTGTTTTTCAGATTAACAGAAAATTATCACTGCCATCTCTGACCTCTGCAGAATTTCCATTTCCCTCAAGTGAGGAAACTAGCAGGCCAAATCTATAAACAGAAAGCATTATGCAATTTATTAAGACCAGAATAAGTACCACCAGGATCTGTAACAGTTAGGATGGATCCTAATGTAGATTATTATTTTTTATTTCTACCACTAGAGGCCTGTAATGTGCTGCACATGTAGGAAAATCCACACTGTCAGTGGCACAACAGTGCTGTGAGTGAGAATCTGCACAATGATTTTAAAGACATTTCTACATACTTAATTTCAGCTTCTGAAGGTAACTTTCTGCCAATGGCAGAACAAGTTCCAATAAGTAACTATTCAGCTGTTTAATAAGGGAAAACCCTTCATAATCAAATCACATACTATTTATGCATGTGAGCAACTTTCCTCAGCCCTCTTTAAAACTCATGGACTGATCCCTTGTGTAGTATTGCTTAGACTGGGATCTACTGAACAGGCACTCAGACAGCTAGTTTCAAGGCAGGAATAAAGAGAAATTTAGGAGTAAATATTCACATCTAGTATGTTTGTGCATTTGATTCAAAGATATAGCCCATCTGACATCTTCCCTGGTGTTGGTAGCCTGAACAAAGTACTTCACCTCTGCATGAAGGTTATACTTAATGGTGTTAGTACTTTATTTAGTCTAAAATAGTCATAAGAGTTGTAGTGTACTGTAGTTCCAAAACAATTTAGTGCTGTTTACAATGTTTGGGGTTTTGGTTTGGTTTGGGGTTTTTTTTTCATGTTGACTTGGGCCATCTGATCACTCTGCTTTGCTCTAATAAGCAAAATTTTCTTTGAGTATAGATAAAACTTGTCTATGGATTTCAAAGTAACCACTGAGATCCCAGTCTGTAACTGAAGCTCTGTGGGTAAAAACAACTGAGCACTCAGACTGGTGGTTTTCTACTCCTGGCATCCCCCTCAGGCTGCCACTCCAGGTCTGATAGTTACTCTCTTGCAAGCTGGTCATAGGTACATGGGCTGAACCACCAACATTTCATGATACTCATTTCAGAGCTGCTGCTTCATACTGAAGAGCAAATTTCTTCCCAAGTCACTGCACAGCTTTCACTGGAGGTGTTTGCAGAGGAAGGTAAGAAATGGCAGCATAAATTTCTTCTCGGGATAAGATTCATCTCACCTAAGTTTACCCACCTGAAAGTTGGATGTCTTCATCAAGCCCACAAGGAGTGAGAGAGACAAACCAGCAGCATTAGGAGGTGAGTCACTCTGCCTGTCAGATCTGCCATGAATCACCAGTTAGCAGTGCCTAGCTTTAGAACTAACAAAAGAAAGAGAGTAGACAATTATCTCGGAATTTATGCCTAAGTGTCATAGTTCAAATCAGGTGAAATGTCCCTTTCACTGTCCCTGGGCCTGTATATCAATGGCAGTACTGGAAATACACAGGTCTGAAACTCTCTGCTTAAGGGTTCTGTGAGGTAGTTTCTCTCTGTGGAACATAGTGCTAAACAAGTAAAAATCTAGTGTAAAGAAATGGAGAAGCTTTGATTTGCTGGTGCTTCCTCCTCCACTGTTGTGGGTGTAAATGACTATATAAACCATGGGAGAGTGAGACTTACCCACAGCCCCAGGCCAGTCCTCTAACAGCGAGAAGGCTGTGAGATCCCCATAGTGGGTGCTGTGCTTTCCTGCTCTGCTCTTCCCACCCATGTGGCACTGCCACTGTCCACCTCTGAACAGAGAATCAAGGGTCACTGCAGAGTCTGAGCACAGAAAGGCAGTGACAAAGCAAAAGGAGGAGGAATTTTGGAGGTGGAAGCGCTTCCCTTGCCACCCAAGCCAAAGCCTGAAGGTGACTCATCCTCCTCTGCACTAGCTCTTGCACAGCTCCTGTAATGGGGATAAGGCTTCATGTGCTGTTCCTCCCTTCCTTTCCCTTTCTCTCACTCCCAGCAGAGATGATCCAAAAAGTCCTTCTTGCCCCAGAGGTGATCTTTTCAGCTTGGTCACTGGTGTACCCAAGTCCTGTTATTATGCATTGCTCCAGGCATCACACGAGTCTTTAGGCATTTACTGCCAAACAGGGTAGCAAATCTGACACACTTGGTAGAATAAGCATTCAAAGTCAGGGTCTCAGCAGATCTAAACTGATATGGCTGCAGAGAAAATATGACCCTCAATATTCACTTTGTCATTTGAGAGAGTAAATGGAAAATGCCCCTGTAAAGACTTTGAAAGCAGACGGGTTTAAAGTGGGTGCAGCTTTGCTGATTTTAAAACTCTGCTGCTTCTAATTCACACCAGCATGGGAATGTTCGATAACAGCCTTATTGTGCGCTTCAGCGCGCAGCAAAACCGTCTCCTACACACAGAAAGGAGGTGTCTTCTAAAATTAAACGTCATTCTCGTTAGCATTGTAACATGCTGAATTTTCAGATTGAAATATGGCATGTTGAAGAGCTGATAAACAAATCCTCAGGGCCGAAGCTTCCAACAGGAGAATGCAGCAAAGCAGAATTATGCTGCCTTTTCCCCAGCTGTAGATTCGGTGCCGTAACTCTAGGGAACAGAGATCATCTGGGTCTCGGTGTCCCTGGCACACTGGTGTGTTTGCTCGTTCTGTCAATGCAGAAGAGTCAGAGGACTCAGTGACCCTGGGAAGCTAATCAGCTTCTACCTCCAGGAAATTCTTACCATAGGAAGGCAGCATTCCCTTTCTGGGGTTGGTAAAGAATACATGCACCCCTGGAAACATCAGGGAAGGCTTGCTTTCTCCCTTTCTCAAGACTACATCAGTAAGTTGATGCAAACATTGCAAATACTACATGGGAAGTATAGAACCATTCGTTTCATCCTAAAACAAGTCCTTCAGTCCTTCAGGCTGCCCTTTAGGCAAACAGCTTAGCTTTGCACACATGAGACAAACTCCCTCAGCTGCTCTAAACAGGTGTAGTTGGTCTGACGTCAGGGCACACCAGCTGAGGCTCAGGTCAGACCTTTCTCCTGGGCCCATATGTTTCACAGGACACCGTTGCCATACTGTTGCATTTGAAGCAGTCACTCAACTCCTGTAATTAATAAAAAGCAAAAATAAGCCTTCTGGTAATGGAGGCAGAACACCTCAGTGTGACTCCATTGTGAATTGTTCTCTTCCCTAAAAATACAAGGGGAGCCACCAGATGAAAGGGAGGTGATAACTCAGGAACTAGGGTCAGGCATGAAACCTGCCATCCTGAGTTTCATTTTCACCACCAACTCTGCAATGAGCTTGCTTTAGCACTTCTGGAAAGTCCTTGCCTTCTCACACAAGATGGATTTTCACACCAATATCCTTTAGATAAGCAAGCTTAAACCACCACTGAAAGATGTATAAGTATCACCTTCTCTGATTCTGTTCCACCTTCTTTGGGAGGGAAGGTGTTCATGCTGCCTCACTGGAGACTGCAACCTTAAGCATTTGTGCTCTGGAGAGTTCCACTCATTCCTCAACACAACAGACCAAGTCTTTAATGTCGATTTTACAAATGGCTTCTAAATTAAGATCTTAACACAGATGATGAAAATGCCTGCAGTAGACCAAAAGGAATTGCCTTTTGGGAATTTGAGTCCTTATTTGCTGCAATGGACTTTTGCCACTTCTGTAGTGTTTAATTTAGCAGTTGGTTCAAGCTGAGCTCTCTAGGTGGTCATCACAGGGAGGAAGACACCTCTGGTGGGAAACCAGCTCACAGAATCCCAGAATGGGTGAGGTTGGAAGGGACCACATCTGGTCCCACCCCCCTGCTCAAGAAGGGTCATCCCAGAGCACATAGCACAGGATTGTGTCCAGACAGTTCTGGAACATCTCCAGTGAGGGAGTCTCCACACCCTCTCTGGGCAATCTGTTCCAGTCACCCACACAGAAAAGTTCAGGTGGAACTTCCTGTGCATCAGTTTCTGCCTGTTACCTCTTGTCCTATTGCTTGGCACCACTGACCAGAGCCTGATCCATCCTCTGACACCTCCCGTCAGATACATTGATGAGGTCCCTCTCAGCTGTCTGTTTTCGAGGCTGAAGAGGCTCAGACCCCTCAGACTTTTCTCATAAGCTCCAGACCCTTAATCATCTCTGCAGTCCTACACTGGACCTGCTCCAGGAGCTCCATGTCTCTCTTGTCCTGAGGAGCCCAGAACTGGATGCAGCACTCCAGATGTGCCTCACCAGGGCTGAGTTGAGGGGTGGGATAACCCTCCTTGACAAGCCTGCAATGCTCTTCCTAATGCCCCTCAGGATCCCACTGGCCTTCTTGGCCCTCAGAGCACACTGCTGGCTCATGGACAGCTTGTTGTCCACCAGGAGCCCCTGGTCCTTCTCTACAGAGCTGCTTTCCAGCAGGTCAGTGTCCCCAGCCTGTACTGGTGCCTGGGATTATTATTCCCCTGGTGCAGGACCTACATTTGTCTTTGTTGAACTTCAGTCAGTTCCTTTCTGCCCATCTCTGACCTGTCAAGGTCCTTCTGAAGGGCTGCACAGCACTCTGAGGTATCAGCCACTCCTCCCAGCTTTGTGTCATCAGAGGAGGTCTGAGCTGCCCTTTGTAGCTTCTTGTCTTTCCTCAGAGGCAACAGAGGGATAAGGGGTCACTAACCCACTTCAAGATCATAGTCATGCAGCATAAATCTAGACTGGAAGTGTGAAAGAAAAGAGAGTTTGCTTCTGGAACGACTGATGTAGATATCTATAGCTCAGCAGGGTTTCCTGTGGAGACTGGACCTTGGCTAAGCAGCAGGTTTGGATCCAAGCTAACTCATGTGTCACTAGTGCACACTTAGCACAAGATCTACCTGTATGTGACTGTGCAGACATTTTCAAAGGCTCCAGAACTGATACAGAGGGATATGTTCTGACTAAGACATCTATTTTAAAAAAAAACAAAACACCACACTGAAACATCAATATAAAAGTTAAAAGATCATCTTTGAGAATTTTGTGTGAAAAATCCTCCCAAATATTTTAAATTGGCGAAACAATATTTGTCTAAGTGAGAAAGTGAAAATGTTGTTTCTCTAATTTTACCATCACTACGAGCTTTGAATTTTGTTTAAAATTAATTTCATTTTAAAGCTTTTGACACATTAGAAAAGATCCAAATACAAGTAACGTGTTTCCAACTTTGCAAAATGAAATTATTCCAGCAGAGCCATGGAGGTATTTCAGTTTCACAAAGCAAAATATTCTGCTTAATCTGTGCTGATTTTTCAGAAGTTACAGCAGGGGATATACTGACTAGATATAAGGAAATTAAATCCCATTGAGAGAGGTGCAGTGCTGAAACAGGTCTCCCAGACTTATGGTGGAATTAACATATTTGGAGATTCTCAGGCCATGAATGAAGACCCACTCAACAAGCAGGATGGAAAGTCTGCAGATGAACAATGGGTGTGCAGTAGCTACCCATGTTCTGGAACATAAGCATAGTTAGTGCTTAAATGTGGCAAGCCAGAAAATCACCAAGCTTATAACCTAGGTTAGAATCAGTCACAGCAAATTGTGGCTATGCAAAGCAGCAGTTCTGTCATGAGCATCATGAACTTTTACCAGTGCTAAAAAGTATCCATCCAATGCATGTTTTACAACGATGCTGATAATTTCGTTGCACAGTATGATCATTTACCTGCCTGACAAGAGAAATATGTTGGGAGTGGTGGGAAAAACAGGTAGACACATGCAAATACATTCACTATTACTACATACATGCACAGAGAGTGTTATTTAATAACAAGAGTCATAGAATCGCAGAATGGTTTGGGTTGGAAGGACCTTAAAGATCATCTTGTTCCAACACCACAGCCACGGACAGGGACACTTTCCACTAGACCAGGCTGCTCAGAGCCCTATCCAGCCTAGCCTGGAACAGTTCTACAGATGAAGCAGCCACGACTTCTCTGGGCAGCCTGTGGCAGTGCCTCAGCACCCTCACAGCAAAGAATTTAGTCCTAATATCTCATCTGTCAGTTTGAAGCCATTCCCCTTTGCCCTGTCACTCCAGGCCCTTGTCATTAGTCTCTCTCCTTTCCTGTAGGCTCCTTCAGGTACTGGAAGGCTGCAATTAGGTCACCCCAGAGCCTTCTCTTCTCTAGGCTGAACAATCCCAATTCTCTCAGCCTTTCCTCATAGCTGAGCTGCTCCATCCCTCTAATCATCTTGGTAGCCTCCTTTGGACTCACTCCAACAGGTCAATGTCCTTCCTGTGCTGGACCACAGAGCTGGATGCAGCACTCCAGGTGGGTCTCACCTGAGCAAAGAGGCAGAATCCCCTCCCTCAACTTTCTCGAGTTCATGCAATAAAACATATATACACTTGAAATAATGACAAGATTCATTTTCCACTCTCATTTCAATTTCTTAGCTTATGGATGTAACTAAGGAACAATTCTTCTTGGGCTGATGGAGGTTCTGCTACTACCAGCTTTCTGTTCAGTAGACACACTCAGAAGGGGTATAGCTGTTGAACAGAACAGGCATGTAATACACACAGAGATTCCCTGCATGCAAACACAGCTTCTGTCTTTTCTGGAAGTGGAAGTCTGCAGAGGGAAGTGATGGTACTCCCACCACAATGGCACCCTTCCTCTTCCCATCCGGGAGCAGAGTGGGTAGCAGAGATTGAGCATCCTGCTCCCAGCATCCTGCTCCCAGCCCACACAGCAAAGTCACTGAGGCAAAAGGCTTGTGGGGAGGGAAATGGGGGGAGGAAAAGCAGGTTTCCTACATGGCTTTCAAAACTAAGCACTAGATTTAGAACTTATGAGCAGTCATGGGCATATGTATTTAATTCGAGCCAGGTTCAAATCAGGCAGGGGCTGGGTAAGGAGCCTCTGCAGTGCTGTTAATGCATTTCACTCCTGAGCTGCATTTCCTTAACATCTTGGCATGTGTGGACTGCTCTGGCATCTGCTTCACTTGAAATCTGCTGCCCACGGTCTCAGGGAACAGCCATGCCCTTTGGGACTCTCATTCCCTTTTCCCTGCTACTCACGTAGGAGACAATGACAGCAAAAATAGACTAGAACAGAACAGAATAGACAATTTCAGTTGGAAGAGACCTACAGTGATCATCTAGTCCAACTGCCTGAGCACTTCAGGGCTGACCAAAAGTTAAAGCTGGCTGTTAAGGGATTTGTCCAAATGCTTCTCAAACACTGACAGACTTGGGGCACTGGCCACCTCTCTAGGAAGCTGTTCCAGTGTTTTGTCACCCCCTTGGTAAAGAAACATTTCTTAATGTCCAGTCTAACAATCACATAAGGCAGGAGAATATGCTGCATTTTCTGCTATTGCTGAGGCAGGGAACTGGGAAAATGAAGGATAAAGATCCTCAGGAACCTTCTTCCTGAAATATAGACCTGGATATCTAAGCTACAGCCACTGTTGTGCCATTGTTCATGTTGATATTTGCTGTTGTGGTCAACAGTTAAATTCAGGCAAGGAAGTTCTAAGTAAAGGCAGAATGAAGACTAGTCTTTTCTTATCTTTCCTATTTGAACTTTTATGAGCTTATTTGCGGGGAAGGTGGCATAAAAATGATTATTTTATTTCCTTTCAAACCTTTTGCCAATCTGGGACTTCTGCCACTTGGCTAAGCTGATTCAGAACATTTTTTCTATGATAAATAGGATTTACCTGAAGCTACTCTAGTGAGCTAGGCATGAGGATCTAGAAATAAAAGACTGGTTGTTACTGTGAAAGCTGTTCTTACTTTAGTCTTTGATCCTGATTGTGCTGGCCCTCAGTTTCTTGTGGGAAATGACTGTAAATGACATCCAGTCTTCCTGGGTTTCTGACAATCAGTGTCTAGGAAGAGGTCCCCCCCCAAAAAAAATCAAAAAACAAATCAGAAGACTGGACACCAAGGCCTTCTGGCACTTCCACGCATTTGTAGAGGACATTCATGTGTGTATACTGGAAGGGAATCCTGTCTGATGTTGCCATCACAAATGCACAGGAAACATTTCTTTCCATATGAACTCTTCTGTTGCAATTCTCCATGCATAGGAGGTGACAGGAATTCCTCTAAGAAGAAATGAAAGTCATTGTATGTCCCCTCACTGCTTTATCCTTTAGGATTCCCATGAGGACTTGGAGCAGCTTATTTGTCATTTGTTAATCTAACTCAAGGAGATTTTTAATGTGAAAAGAGTCCTTTGAACATGACAGTCTAGTGCATAGAGTGAGGGTTGCTGTAAGATGCAGGCTGACAGGAGAGTTCAGTGCAGCTGGTTTTTGGTTCCAGAACTTTGACCCAAAGACTGACAACCTTTTTTAGCATTTCTTTGAATTCTGTCTATGAAAAACTGGAGGAGAAATACTTCACTCTGTTTAAATCTTCCACATGCTTCTACAGTGCTCAGAGCAAGAGACTAACCAATGTTTATAACTCCAGGGTCAGCAGTGCTAATTGAATTAATTGAAGCTGTGCTGATTTACAGCATCAGAGAACATGACCCCAAAATGTTGCATTTAAATCCAAATCCCCTTTCCGCTTCATGTTTCCAAACAGCAGAGTACTAATGAGAGACAAACTGCCTCCCCCTCAGCACTCATAGGATATGGTGGCTCAGACCAAGCTGTTTGACTCTCTGTGCATAATCAGGAGCAGGGCATGAGAAGAGAAAATAGATGGAGTGACTCTGTTTGCTGAGGATGAACAGGAGGTGGATGAAGATCCACTGATACTAACAGTATGTACATGATCTGCATATCTCCCACAGTAGCATCATGCTAATCCCACCTCTCCCAAGGCACCTCTTCCTCCTAATGGAGCACTTTAGGACACTGATGTGGTATTTGTGCTGCAGTAGAAGCCACAAGCCAGTTCTGCTGTAGGAAGCAGTGGTGCTCTTTCCTGTATGTCTCTCGTGGACCCAGCCCAGAAACTCAGACTGTACAAGTTTGCCCTCAGGGACTAATAATAACCCATTGCCCTGTTTAGACACATACACAACCTTCTGACTACCCCATTTCTACAGGGGCTTGCTGGCTGCCCATCCATCCCACTGCTCTGCATGAAACACAGTAAATGCCATGCACAGCGCTCTGAATTACAATTCAGATGAACTCTGGTTCACCCTGGTACTGCTATCTGTTTACACCTCAGCTGTGTTCCTCCAAATGATGCCTATTGACTTGGTAACTTAAGCCTGGTCTCCCTTCACATGCTCTTATCATTCCTAGAAACTTCAGTTGACTTTGTAATGGAGCAGGTCCTCTTTGCAGGTTTAAGGGTGCTTTCTAGGATGAAAATGTGTGATGTTGTGATGATCCTCACAAAGTCCCCTGTGCTCCTGGTATCACCTACAGTTTCACCAGACATTACTCTGCTTGGTAGCAGAGTGCTGCACATGCCATGGATTTTGCATGGTCACAAGCACAGAGAAGGAAGTTCCAATAACAATAAACCACTTGCTCATTCCTCTTGCTGCCTGTTATTCATGCAGACAGAAACTGCAAGCCACAATTATAAGCAAAATATCTATGCCACATCCTTATGTGATTCCCATCAAAACAGCATGGGAGAACTTCAAGTGGGAGGTGTCCCTACCCATGGCAGGGGGGGTTAGAACAAGATGATCTTTTGAGTCCCTTCCTACTCAAACCATTCTGTGATTTTATGAACTTCATGATCTTTGAGGCAAAACTTTATGGGCACAGGAAAGAGCTATCTCCTTGTAAGCAGAAATTGAGGGACAAGACACCTCCCCATTTTCAAGAGGAGATAGAAGTTGGTGGTGTCAAAGATATATAATATACAAGGGATTTTCCACCCACCAGTCCCTGGAATGAGCTCTGCTGAAAGAGGCCAACTTGAACTGCTGCCTGAATCCTGCAGAAATGAACAGGCCAAGCTGTCAGATGCTGAACCATTGGTAGTCATACTCCCAGAACGGCCATCAGCTGCCACTTTGACAGGAATCCAGCATTGTTTGGTGGCATTTACCTTAGGGGACAGGGAAAGCAATTCAAGCTTTCAGAACTCTGTTTATTGCTTTTTCATGTCCACAAATTATTCATGTCACACCTTACACTCTGACTCAGCTAAATTCGCATTGCAAAGGTCATCTCACAGAAACTTAGGCAGATGAAGGACAGGAAGTCTTACAACATTTCCCTTCCTTGCTCTGTGAGGGAAGGTCTAAGCACCCCTGTGCTTGGGCCTGGCTCTGGTTTTGGTCCATGGAGATGGCATTATATTGGCTGTGATTGTTTAAAATTACATTTACATGTAGACAGAAGAGTAACCTTCCAAAACAGTGCTTCTACTCTTTTTCTATGGCTATGCAATGTGTTTGAAAATGAGCAGAAACCACTGAATGAGATGGGAATGCTGTCTCCCAGGCAGTGTGCTCCTGGACATATCAAATTTAGTAATGTGGATTTAATAGTATGTCATTAAGATGATGTTGAGTTGGCTTTACCCTCATAAATCACATATCTCATTGCATGACCTAGCTGGATTGTTCCAATTTTGTTTCAATAATATTTCACAGACTAGGCAAAGCTATCCCTATATAGAACAGGCTAACTTTCATACACTACATTCCTACAAGTACAACTTTGTCTGATATATCTAGTTCTCATCCAGTAACTCCCAATTTTTTTCTGAGAAGGCAAAAGTGAGGTAACTGTGATCAATTATTATTTGCATTTCTGCTAACAATAAACATCATCATGGTTTTACTGTCTGTAGAGTGCCTCACTATCCTTCCTGGAACTAACACCTTATAGAAGTGCTCAAACTCATTATTTAAGGATTAAGTCCAGCATTAAAAGTTAACTTTAAATCAGGAAAACTCGCTATGGTTTGAGAAAATAGGGAAAAAATACAGAGGATGAACTAAAGGGCTTGATCCACTTGTGCTGTTATGGCAGGTGCCACAGACTCTTTCAAGACTAGTGCAGGTGTGATTGATAGTCAGTGGGTGCCCAGGAGAGAAAAGAGGCAAAGAGGACTTTGAACAATAGTGATGCCTAATAGATCCATTTACACTGTCATCTTCAATGCTCCATCATGTAACACATGAGGGTAGTGTGTGTGGCACTTCAGTCTTTCTGGGCACACATCTCCATCCTGAGAAAGGAGCAGACCATGCAGGGAGTTGCAAACTGATGAAGCAGGAGTGAAAATGCTAATTGAGTGCCACTTCACCAAGTGCAGCGCTCAAACAGTAAAGCTAGATGCTGGCAAAGAGGATAAGCTGTGCAGCCTGTTGAAAGTTGGGCTGTTCCAAGTAGATGGAAATCAGTTTGGGGGATAATTTGGCTCAGTACTGACTGGTCTTCCTGAGGCTGACTACGAAGGCAGGATGAATTCATAGAATCATAGAACAGCCTGGGTTGGAAGAGACCTTATTCCAACCCCCTGCCATGGGCAGGGACACCTTCCACTAGAACAGGTTGCTCAGAGCTCCACCCAGCCTGGCCTTGAACACTGCCAGGGATGGGACATCCACAGCTCCTCTGGGCAACCTGTGCCAGTGCCTCACCACTCTCACAGCAAAGAACTTTTTCCTAATATCCAACCTAAACCTGCTCTGTTTCAGTTTGAAGCCATTCCCCTTGTCCTGTCACTCCAGGCCCTTGTAAATAGTCTCTCTTCATCTTTCCTGTAGGCTCCTTCAGGTACTGACTGGAAGGCCACAAGTTGCAGGGATATTGAAGGCTGCAAAAAGACATTGAAAACAACCAGACATACAGTTTTACAGGCACAGCCTTAAGCCACTAGCTTCCACAACATGACATAATAGCTAGTGAATGCAACAGACCTTGAGGGTCCTGACTCTGAAAGACTGAAGCTAACCTTCACTGTTTGGTAGAGTATTCCACGCAAGCAAGCTCACATAGTCACCCTTTTCACTTCCTCCCTTCTCCTGCAAACCAAGGTTTCCTAATGGTCTAAGAAACACATTGCATGGGGTTTCTGCTTTTTGTTCCCTACAGGAACTGTTATTAATCTAGTGATTCTCATAGTCTCTGTTAGTGCCTGTCCTCTGCCTTAAGGATAAGCTCTATGCACATTTCAAGAACTGCTTATGCGGCGCAAGTTATTCCAGCACATTATAGAGGAATCACTGATAAGAGAGTACAGTGCTGGTGGGAGGCATTGCCTGGAAAATGTCCAGGACCAGAACAGCTGACCCAGGAAAAAGAAGGCTGCAGGCAGCCCTGAGAGCAGTCAGAGGCAATCTGCGTGCGTGGCAGCATTGTGCAGCTCAACACAAGCCGCATGATGGGGTCAATGAGAGCATGTCTGAGGCACAGTAGAACAGTGCTTAAAAGCACAGGGTCTCTCTTCTCTGTGCTAGTTTGCCTTCATTGCATCATCTCATAATCATAGTTCCATCCAGAAGTTACCAGCAACATCATCCTCCAGAAACACCTCTCCCACATCCGTTTCCACCAGAGCTCCCCTGGACTTCAGCAAGACTGCTCAAAGAAGGCAGAAAACCACTAGAAATTATTGTCCTTGGTGGTCTTGGGATGCAGCTTATCATGTGTGTAAGCACAGACAAGTCTTTTCACAGCAATCCACAGTTCACCTGGGGCCAAACCCCTTTACAGTGTCTGCTGAGCTGATGTTCACCTATAGCTCAGGATCAGATTGAAGTGTGGGTGTGGTGACACATGCTTGGAGGCACTTCCACTAACACACACACAGACACATCCCAAAGAAAATTCAGAGAGGACTAACTGCCACCCACTGGGAGCCACCTGCAGCACTGCAGTCACTGTGAATGCCACCTCTCTGCCATCATGGAGCATGTTCAAAGCACAGGGGTTGCCAGAGGTCAAGAACACAGTAGTGAAAACAAGACAAAGATAATCTGCTGGGTATTAGTGGAAGGATATGTGTAATAAAAGGTCAGCTAGTTCAGGAGAAGCTCCTTTGATGTTTCAGATCTGCCTGACATCTGAGAAGTCTGCTGCCTTACAGAGTTGGCAGCCCAAGCTACAGTTTTTCTCAGGCCCTTTTCTCCATGCCTGTGGCATGCAAAGCAGGGACATATTCAGCACTGCTGACCAGCAGACCTGCCTTGAAAATCCTGCTTGTCAGGACAAGGGCACTGCAAGTCCTTAGAGGATTAGTGCTAGGGAGGCACGTTTTAAACAGAAAAGGTCCAGAGCTCATTTTCATTTCTGTTCCCATTTTGCCCAACCAGAATGTCTCCTTCCCTAGCTAGGGCTGCCATCCAAGAACACAGATTCAAAACAACCCTGCTGCTAGGCTACTACTGCTCTGCCTCACTAGTTCTTCCACCCAACAGCAACTAGCACATCCCCATCCCTACTAAGGGGGTTAAATGCTAGAGAGGCTACCTTGTGGCTTCAAATTAACAGAGAGTAGGATTAGATTAGATATTAGGAAAAAATTCTTTCCTATGAGGGTGGTGAGACACTAGCACAGGTTGTTCAGAGAGGTTGTGGTTGCCCCATCCCTGGAAGTGTTCAAGGCCAGGTTGGATGGGACTCTGAGCAACCAACCTGGTCTAGTGAAAGGTGTCCCTGGCCATAGCAGGGGGGATGGAACTGGATGTACTTTAAGATCCCTTCCAACCCAGGCCATTCTATGTGGATCATGAGTGAGAAACAAAGGGTGCCAGCCAGCTGAGAGAGCCAGGTCTTTCAGCTGGGATGTGGGGAGCAAAACCTTTACAGTACTACTTTTTGGACCTGTATAATAGCTTTTTGGTTGCCAACCAAGTCAAAGTCTAGCTCCAAGGAATCAGGGCTACATATAAGCCAGCAGACTGAAACGTGACCTGACTTTATTTAGTGAGCATGTCTTCATGTGCTCTGGATATGATTGTACTTGTGTGTGGGGAGGGAAGAAGGAGGGCATATCTGAGTGCACAGTTAATCCTTTCATTAGAAAGGCACTTGGTGGCTTTTCAGCTGATAGGAGAGAAGGAGACAGATGAAACCCTGACATTTTGTCTGCACAGAACTAGAGACATGGACTTCCACAGAGAGGAGATGGTGCTGGATCGTGCCAAGCAAGGGCTTTGCTGTGTTCAGGTTTCTCTGTTTGGGGATACAGAGAGGAAGCTGCTGCTACAAAATCTCTCCTACCCTACCCTCAGAGCTCTTGGTAACATTTTCCTTACAGTTCTCAAGCTCCTCTGTCTTCTTCATTTTTGACAGAGGGCAAAGGACTATTCTCATTGTCTTTGAAACACAAATGCATTCTCACTTCAGTCAGCTGCATCAAGCCCAAACCTTTTGCAAAGGAAATCCTTTCTGAGGAACTCCACTTTGAATAGGAATCTACTACCTTTGCTCCAGTCCTGCCCCCAGAGCTGCATCACGGCTCATCTCAGGTCATTTCATGCGCAGCACCAGCATCTGCAAAGTCATCTCGACTTGGCTGCAGTCTGCTGTGCTGAGCTGGAGCTCCTCGGCTCCGCGGGCACTGCGCATTGCTGCTGGCAGGGCAGCGGAGAGTGCAGCGCACAGGGAATCCAGGCAGCCTCTCCATGACCTTACAAAGTCCGTGAGCTCCTGGTGGAGAGCAGCCAGCCTCTTGCCCTTCCTTCTTTTGTAAGCCAGTCTCTTGTAGCAGGGCACAGTGCATGGCACCTGTCACAGGATCCATTTTAAACTCCCCAGTTGCTCTGCTCCCTCTTCCTCCTCATCGCTGCGGGAGGACAGGAGAGGTTACTGATTCTTCTGGTCATTTCCAGTTGTCATCATGCCCCTGACTGCTCTGATTTAATTCTAGGAGGTGGACTTGGCCCAGCTCCAGAAGCCAAGATCTCAAGTCTGATATCAAATCATTCCTCTTCCGCAAAACTCAGGACTCTGCAACTCAAACAAACATCTCTAGGTTGCTCAGACTACTTGACCAGTTCTTTATAGATGACTGTTTCTTGGTTCTTTCACCTCACAGGATTTTCCAGGTAGAAACTCAGAGCCAGATCACTATACAATATCATCACATAACCCTGAAAAATGAATTGCAGTGACACTTTAAATAAACAACAAAAGAATTCAAAAACAAGGAAGGAGAAGAAGAAAACACTAATCCCATCTGGATTTGCCCACAGTGCTACTATTGTACTGGTAATTATGCCAAGCCTCTATGTTGTTTTTAAAACAAAAAGAAGATATGTTCTTTAATCCCCCACCTCTTCTAACACAAACTGGGCTGAAAGGGGTGTTTACTTAGCTATGTGAAGCCATTTCACATACCTGTAACCCCCATATCTTGTGTCTATAATACTCTCATGCTTACATAAGAGAGAGGGATGAAAATCTCTGAAGTGACAGCTGCAATATAACCGATTACTTTTTCCCCTTCTACCAACACAGAGTCCCCATCTGCTAAACTGAAACAACACTTCCACTTGAGAAATGCTGCTCTTACAGGCACCAGTCAATAGTCAGATTTCTTGATCTGAAAAGGAGACAGAAGACTTTACAACAGTGAGTTGGACACTCCCCATCAGTGGCAAAAGAACAAGAAGCTCAGAGGGTCCATGACAGCAGTTGACAAAAGAGCTGGAGAAAGCTACCCCTGCTGTGAGCATAGGCATCATTCCCACTGCAGGAAATGGAATACTGGGACAGGCTTTCTAGGGACACGAGGATTAGCTGGGACAGATAAAAAATGACAGTAACAGAAAATGAAATACAAGCCATTCATTGAAAATTTAATTCTCCTCTTAGTGATGCATGTCCTTTTCATTTGCAAGGCTGATGCTGTCACCAAGGTCAACAAAAATTTGCTATCAACTGCAGGAAACTGGTGGGAAACATCATTTTTTAACATCCCCAATATTTCTGATGGTTTTTGCAAAAACACACAGGGCTTAATAGTCTTGTCACAAGCCCCACTTGTACAGCCAAATAAATGATAACCACGTAGGGTAGAGAAGACATCCTCTCCATTAATCTGATCTGTCCATCTGTCCCCAGCTCTCAACCAAGAGAAGCTCTGCCCATACTGTGCTAACACAGAGGGGTAAGAACATCACTCCATTGATTCTCCTTCTCAAGAGCACCCCAGAAGCTGAGATGATTTGGCTTTCTTCCCTACTGCCCAGCTCTCACATTAAATGGCAGAGCTGGTCCAGCCAGAGCAGTACTCAGTCCCCATCAGTGGTATGCCAAAAGCTGTGCAGGCAGCTGTGGACCAAAATGGTGCCAGAAGATAATACTGGTAAAATATCACTTCTGAGACTAGTCAGTTCTCTGAAATGTAAGAATATTGCTATTGCATTGTCTGCCAGCACCACAGCACTGCAAAAATCCTCCTCTCTGTAGGCACTCTTCAGAATGGGTGGGCTTCACCATCTGTCTCCTGTGCACTGCAGAGAGCACAACAACTCGTTCTGCACATGCTCTGGCACGCACCAGCAGATAGTAACATCTCCAGCTCTGGCTCAGAGTGGGCAGATGCAAGCAAATAGGATTTATCAATTCATCACTGTGTTGCTTTTAGATTTGCGTTGGTATAACTCCACTGAATTCCACAGAGCTAAGCTGGAGTAAAACCTCAGTGAATCTGCTCTTCCTGCCCACACACACTACCCACTCCAACTAGAGCTTTCACCCAATGCCCTAAGGACAGGTGGGCTTAGGAAGAAAACTCTTTTAAGAATGAAGCACTGGCAGAGGAGACAGCTTGGTGAAAGTTCTTTCTCAGTGAAGCCACCTATGAAATGTACTGGGGAACCAGAGCATCAAAGACCAGTGATAACATTTAGTACCTAGGCAGTGATTTTTATGCATGGAACTCATTTCCTCTCATAGCAGAGGGCAGAAAGTGTCACTGGTAGTTACTGAATGGACCAAGGATGGAAAACAACAGGATCCATGCTCCCTGACTCCCAGACAGGCTATTCCATCACCTTGTAGACACTGTAATTATTCCTGAAAACCAACATTCAGCCAGGTTAAAGGAGATGAGGATGGCCACCAGGTCACCTTCTCTCCATCAAACTCATCCCAATGGAATGTGAATGGATAATGTCAAAGATGTCAGATTTATGAACACTGTCGACATTTCTCTTAGCAACCCTGACAGTTGCCAGGGAACAACGACTTGCTGTTACTACGGTGACACAGGGTACCAAAGCCACCTGCCACACAACACCCACTTGCAAAAGAATGGGAGAAATGCTCACCTTGACTTTCCCACCACTTCATAGGTGAGGAGGTGGGTAAGGAAGGTCTCCACTCAAGTCACAGAAATTCTGACACTGTAAACAAGGACCAGTGTTCCTGCCACCTCTGGTCTAAAAAGGGCTTTGGCCACCTGTACAGATCATCAATAGGCTTGGTAGTGTTTCCTGGCAGCACTCAGAACATGTTGCTGGGGAATGACAGGAATGCTAAGGACAAGTTGCAAAGGTGGCAGAGTTGTATCAAACACCATCACTGAAACCCACCAGACAGAGGAGAGAAGAGAAGCCCCATGCTTTGGCTCATTGGAGGACAATAACAGAGTATCCTGAAAGAAGCAATAGCAGGGAGAGGACGAGGCAGGGGTTTTTTTCTGTTTTGTTTATGTGACACATTTCAGATCTCAAACAGTGTCACATAAAACTAAAGGCCTGTGTAAGGACTCATTTTGAGGGATCCACCATTCAGGCTATGGAAGGTGGTGAAGGCTATGGTGAAGGGCCTAGAGGGGAAGCAATACAAGGAGTGGTTGAGGTCACTTGGCTTGTTCAGCCTGGATAAGAGGAGACTGAGGGGAGACCTCATGGCAGTATACAACTTCCTCACAAGGGGCAGGCACTGATCTCTTCTCTC
>NW_008690928.1:8238-32640 GCF_000695815.1 Acanthisitta chloris | reverse complement strand
ATTTCACACTCAGAGAAGATACTTCTTGCAGCATCCTCCCTCTTGAGATGTATGTAACTGGCAACTATCCATACCAATATACAAACTGGAAAACCTGTCCACCTGAGGATAGAAAATCAACTTTACACTGTGATCCAGCTCAGGAGCTGCTGTAGCACATCAGCTCCACAAAAGTCAGGGGGCTCCTTTAGAGCACTATGGATTTAGCTCATTTCCCATCAGTGCAGGACACACTGGTAGAAATTTGTTCTTACAGCTACCATTTCACACTCAGAGAAGATACTTCTTACAGCATCTTCCCTCTTGAAATGTACGTAACTGGCAACTATTCATACCAATATACAAACTGGAAAACCTATCCACCTGAGGATAGAAAATCAATTCAATTTTGGGGTGGAGGGCAGGTGAGTCCTCTCAATGGATCATTTCACTGATGTAGATCCCTGCATAGCTGCACATACGCTTTTATCAGCATGACACAGCACAGGGACCAGTACCAGGTCAGAAAAAGTGTATCCTGACACCTCCTAACCCACACCAGTTCTCTTTGCTAGTCGAGGCAGAGCTGTGCACTGCTGTTCACACAGACAGACACTGCTTTTGCCTCTCTTCAGCTTTAGAACATTCTCAGTAAAGAGTATTTCTATTTTGGAGCCATGTTTTATTTTTAATAGCTTCTAAATTTTAAAGCAGAAATTATACCAATTTGCAGCGTGGAAAGTGCTAGATTCTGTATTGCTACCTGTGAGGTACTAAAAAACTAAAAAGTGCATATTTAAATAGACCACTGATTGTTTCTTTTTATCTTGTATCTTTCTATTCTGCACAGATATGTATATATTTGCATGCATGTGTGTGTGGACACTAATATATATATATTATGGTGCATTAGTAGGTGTCCCTGCCCATGGCAGGGGGTTAGAATTAGATGATCTTGAAGGTTCTTTCCAACCCAAACCATTCTATGATTCTATGTTTGTATGAATGTGTGTGTACATAAAAGTCTATATACTAGAATCATATACATAAACATTTGAGGTACTTATTGCTAACAGACATGAAAAGAATAGTTTGAGCAACACAAAACCCTTCCTTTCTCAAATGATGCAAAACTTCTGCCCAGAAACCAATCACAAATGTGTTTCATATGCACATTAAATTCAGCTCTCCTAGAAATCAGCATCATCCCAGAGGCACGTGTTTGCACAGAGAAATCTCCTGTCCCTTCAGCCCACTAGAGCTACTGAAACATCAAACACATTTTGTGTCCCTCGGAAACCTTTACAATGTGAAGAGGAAAATACATCGCTGATTTCTGTTTCAGCCTTACAATAATAAAAGAGTGGCTCAAGACACTGACAATCACGTTAATATGCCAGCATATGTTCTTGAATATTGTTAATCCCTTCAAGTAGATTATTATCCAAAGGAGATGCATTTTCCAACTGGAATAAACTCCTCATCCTCATATCAGAGGAAGTTTAGAATTTCACACCGTTTGTAGGAGGTTTGCTCTAAAAAATTCCATATCCTACCACTACCAGAACCCACCCACAAAAATAATATACCAGAAGAGAAATGTTTTAAACCATTACAATATTTTGCACAAGACAAACCCATGAGAGAAGCTTGAAGGCTACTAGAGCATGCACAGTCCATGCACCCATGAGCACTCCCCTCCCTCCATGTATTTTAAGAAATTATTTTCTTATGTTAAAAAAAAGAATTATGAAATATAAAATATTTGAGGCTATACACACAAATGGGTATAATGAATGCTTGGTAGTCACATGCCTGTATTGTCAGAGACAAGATTAATTGCTTCATAGAAAATACATGGATGATATATTGGCTTCAGGGGACTAAAAGTAGTAAATCTTTCACTTACCAGTTTAGACACTTCTCTAACCCTGTCAGAGGAATGACTGACAGCTACTATTGTCTGTACTATAAAATATACTTGCCCTCTGCTCAAGTCCCAGTTACAGCAGCCATGGAATGAAGTAGAGCAAGGGCACCTTACAAGGTTATGGCTGTTCAGCAGCAGTATCAGTTTTCTTCACAATAAAATCCAAATTTTATTTGATATATAATAAACACAGACTAAAGAGCTAGGAAGTTATTGCATGCCATTGAAACTGCAACAAGTCAAACCCCCATAATTTGCACAATGAAATAAAACCAAAAGAGACAATTAGCATCAAGTGTTGGTCTCCTGTAGTTATCCATTCAGAAATGAGCAGACTACCAATCCCACTTAATTCTGTACATGGAGAAGTGGCTCAAACCATCCTTCCTGTCCTTCCCTCTCCACTCAGTTTGCACTGCCCCTGGCAGTCACCAGTGTGAAGACTGTTTCCAATTGTTGGTTTCAGCACATACCTAAATGAAAAAAATATGGGAGTGGCCAAGAATTTTCTAGAGACAATCTCTTTGTGTAAGATGGATGTAGAAAGGTCCAGTTTGAACTCGTTCTGAATCACTTAAAAAACACAAAGGGTCCAAATGAGAGGAAGCAAACCAAACCAACACATCAACAAGTACTCATTGGTGTAATAACTGCTGTCAGCATCATTTTGTACACCAGCATTTACAAGCTGTTCCCAAAAACCGACAAATTAAAAGATTATTTTTTTAAAAACTGTCTTTTCCCTGCAAATTGGAAACTTCCAAGTGTTTTGACCATCGATGAAAAGGGCATCAGTAACCAAATCTAGGAAATACAGTTTTCCAGAAAATACTTTTTTCAGGTAATGCCAAAACTTAAGAGAGATCCCATTAGTTGAACTTTCCTCACATCAGCTGTTATTTACATGGCCTGATGCAATGCAACAGCCTCTCTCCAAACTCAGCATACGTGACAAAAATCACCAACCTCCGGTGCTGTAAAGGTCGCATTAGATGAGCAAGCTAATCTGTGTAGGCTCTAAAAAGAGTTGCAAAAATAATAGTCTCTAGATTATTCTTCAAGTATTACTCAAATGGAAGCCCACTAGATATTGCTTGTAAAATCTCCAAGAAGTGCAGTATTGCTAACTGTAATTTGTTTTGACAATTGGATCCCTCTTTGCAACCAGACTCCTACCCAGCAGGCTCTTCTGCAAGAGTATGAATGTAGATACTAATTGCTATCTATGTATGATTATTTCTGGATAAAATGAAGTCAGTATCAAGGTTTTTGCCTAATGAGCATGGAGTGGATATTTGATCTTGTACACACCCTGACACAACTGGGAATATTTAACAATATTTTGGGCACTTCCTTTGAGTTCTCCATTGAGTTACGTCTGCATTTTTGAGTTCATCTCATTTTGTGCACAAAGTGCATTTAGAGAGACCTGAAAAATAAACTAAGAGGTTTGTTTCCTGATATGCTGATGACACAGATCAGATAAATTTTCTAACTTCTGTTGTGTAGGAGATGCTGAAAAGTTCACTAGTGATAATACTTGAAAATATCCAGTGACAGATATAAAATTTCTCCCAGAGGAACAGGCTCTAAAATGGCTTCCACTGGGTAGAAACTAGTCTTGGGGATCAATACCACAGAATCATGGAACGTCTTGGGGATCAATACCACAGAATCATTGAACCACAGAATGTTTTGGGTTGGAAGGGACCTTCAGGACCATGTAGTTCCAACTCCCCTGCCATGGGCAGAGACACCTTCCACTAGATCAGGTTGCTCAGGACTCCCATCCGACCTGGCCTTGAACACTTCCAGGGATGGGGCATGCTCACAATCTGGGCACAACGGGGCATCCACAGCTACTTAGTGCCAATATTTGTCTTCACACAGGCAACAACACACCTTGAACTAGCTACAACTGTTGAACAGCTATCATTCCCTATATACAAACTCACTTCTCTAAATAGTAGAAGCAAAGCTGACTAGTACAGAAACCTAAGACAGCAAAAACAGTGAAGAAAACTTAGCAGTTCACATGTCACTGCAGCACAATTGTAACTACTTCTTACTCCAGCAGCAGATAAAGCCACTGGCATGATTACTGGGGTAAAACATGGCTAAAGCTCAGAAACCAGCAAACCCACAGCCAAGCCCACAGCTCCTTAAGATGCCACTGTACACCATTCCCAGACTGCACACACAACTCTTGCCAGCATTAAAGCTGCACAGCACTAGCAAGTGGTTGCACAGAACACTAACAGAACAATCTTCCTACATTATAAACTCCCCTGTGTTTAAAAAGAACTAGTGCTGTTGCACTCTACTTTTCAGCAAGGCATGGCATAGTGTCAATCTTCTTTCTGGCGAGGGGATCCTTCTTGTCCACATTAGTAATCTACTAAGTACTGCTTTAAATGCACAAACGGAATACCACATTAGTACTAAGTACTGCTTTAAATGCACAAATTGAACGATCTTAATCTAAGAAACAAAAGCCCATTCTCTCCCTATGCTCTTGCAAACCTCTCCTTACTCTTTTATTCAAAGGCCAGTGGAAATACATTGAATGTGAATATTGCCTACCAGCTACTACCCTACAAAACTATTTTTTCTAGCATAATTCATTGAGGATTCTTCATTACTAAGTACTGCTTTAAATGCACAAATTGAACGATCTTAATCTAAGAAACAAAAGCCCATTCTCTCCCTATGCTCTTGCAAACCTCTCCTTACTCTTTTATTCAAAGGCCAGTGGAAATACATTGAATGTGAATATTGCCTACCAGCTACTACCCTACAAAACTATTTTTTCTAGCATAATTCATTGAGGATTCTTCATTCGAAAAACACTATAAAGTGCCATTTTCATTTAACAAAAATCTAACCTGAAAAGCTTATATGCAAAAAACATATCTAAACACAATTCAAAACAGTCTGAACCACAAGAAGATTATTTACTTACTAGAACATTCAAAAAATAAATATATCAGAAGGCAGCAAATAGTTGAGGTAAGTTATTTCAAAAGAAAGCAAAGGGAGGAGAAGATGGCATGCAAACAGTATAAACACAAACACACTCAATACATGTGCTACCAGACATTGGTTTATTAGAAAGAAATGTGATTCTCAGCAACTTGAACTGGAAAAAAGTACAGAAGTCTCTGGAGAATTGCTACCCCCACCATACCCAACTGTACATTTCAATAACAGGAGAGCTCTTCAGTTGCAGCACCAGAGTTAAATACCACAAAATATTTTCAGCCCATGTTAACTCTTTTGTTTCTTCTTTGGAAACCACAAAATATTTTGCTGCATTTAAGCTGTTTTCCCAGTAACTCACAGGCATTACCTACTCAGGGAGGGCAGATGCAGTAGATCAGGACTCATGAGTTATTAACACCTTTTCTGGCAGCAAAACTCTTCAAATACTGTACACAGGTTCTGTGAATGTTGCAGGAGCTCAAAAGTGACACTGAGGGATAAATGCAGTGCTGCCTCCCCCAGCCATCTCCAGCCTCTGAGGTGTTGCAATCACTCAGCACACTCACTCCTCCTGGCTCCAGAAACTCCAAACCCTATTGGCATTGTCAGGATCTTCTATCAGTCACCAGCAGAGATAGGGAGGACATCAGATGCAAATCACAGTACACCAAGTCGTTGCAAAACATTACTACTACTGCTAAAAGTCCTTTTTTAAAAAAGAAAATAATGCCATCAGGTGGAGATTGGGGGAGAGTGATCTCTTACTTGAGAACAGAAACAGCCTATGCTCTTTCTCCTCCTAACACCTGAAGAAATATTTAAATGTCTACATTGATGCATGACTACAATATTCCATTTCAGAATTATTCCATGCAGAGAAAAAAAGCAAATATATTAATGCACTAAAATTGGTTTATGTAAAAAAAAATTTAATTATGTCTATTTGTTCTAAGCTGCATATTTCAAGTGTTTCATTAGGTTTAAAAAAAAAATAAATGGGATTCCCATTAAAATACAGACACTGAAGACTACTACAGCATTCTGGGACACTGATACAGCTCAGTTGTATTCTGTTGTGGGAGAGCGCAATGATGACAGACTCAATAAGATTTCAACTTACATCATGTTAAACCTGTAAGCATCAGCACTTAATATGAAATTCAGAGCTACATCTCTGTAACCAGCTGAGTCTATCACACAGTCAATCCTCATCACAGGGTGTAACATACACTGACACTATGGGATAATCACAGGAGGAAGTATAACAACACATCTGGAAACATTCTAGAAAATAAGGTAAAAATTACAAATGAGAAGTTCTCCAACATACAATAGGAGTTGTGTTTCTAATAATTATGATTAGACTTAGACTAGAGACTATTTACAAAATGCTCGAATGAGAGGGTGAGTCCCTCACTTAAAAAAGGGGAAAATAAAATCAAATCACAGGAGCATAATTTAGATGCAAAGCATTAGAGTTAGTTTTGAATGTCAATGTCATGTTCTTTGATAAAAACATATTCTCTGAACATATTTATTTTAGTGCAGAAATTACAGAAAAGGAAACAACAGTCAGGATAGTCAATTCTAGTCTTTTAATAAAAGCCTCATATAAAAATTTCTGGTTTCTCCTACATTGTCTTTCATTTCTTTTGATAAACATGCAAAAATAGCGTAACTGTAAATTAGAAAATGAAGATGTATCATACCACATCATGACTGTGGTATAGAAAACCAACAGACCTCTAAAAGAAGTATTGGCCAAAAAAAACTCACGCCAGAGATTCGTGTGTAATACACATGATGTAATAAGATATGATACGTTTAATTAGCAGAATAATTCTATATACAACTTCAGATCAGGGTAAGATATGCTTTCTCAACAGACAAGTGAGATACAGTGAAATGAGAAGTGATATCCAACCCAAAGAAAAGACCTGCGCTCTGATTAGACTCTCTGGGGTTTATTTTGGGGATGCAAACTGGTTACACCTAGAAAGGAATTTCTGACTCATGTATAAATGCATAAGCTGCAGCAATCAATCAGGGCTGCAAGGAAAGGATATTCTAACATCGCTGGAATCCTACAGTATAAAGGTAACCTTTACTGTATGTGACCTGACAAAGTCATTGGGACAACAGGAAGCTACCACTATCCCTTCCATAGGAAGGACACTTTGAGCACAGGGCTGATTTTAAAGGTATTGTTTTAAAACCACAGTGAAAGAATTTGGCAGCAATTTTCAGCATTTTAGGAAACATTCTGAGAGCTCTGCAAGCAAACTGCTGCCTACTTCACAGCATTTTTAACTTAATATTGTGTTTGGTAAAGGTAGTCCTATGCTATTTATCTTTTAAACTGTATTAGAGAATAGATACCCTTAGAGAACATCCAGTAAGTTTGCTTAACACTACTAAGCTTCACACATAATTTATAGCCAAGATTCTAAGCATAACTAAATTACATTAGCAATAACTTTCTTTCAAATACTCAAATAAAAGCATTCAAATTCCACAGATTCAAAAGCAAAAGTAAGTCAAAGAAAACAACTTCCACATATATGCAGTACCTAACGAGAAGGTGGAGGTAGAGAAGACCACATACAATCATTCTTCTCTTCCTCAAGCTAGGGTTTAAAACACTTTTGCTAACCCTTGTGCTAGACACCCACAAAGAATATCAAATAACGGTGCAACAAACTCAGCTGTGTTTATTTTGGTTTAGTTTTTTCAAAAAAAAGTAGTCTAAGAGATGAAGGCTGACAGTGTCGGGGCTATTCAGCCTGGAGAAGAGAAGGATCTGAGACCTTACAGCACCTTCCAGAGCCTAAAGGAGCAACAAGAGAGCTGGAGAGGGACTTTTTACGAGGGCAAGGAGTGATAGGACAAGGGGGAATGGCTTTGAACTGAGTAAGATGAGATGAGATATTAGGAAGAAATTCTTTACTCTGAGGATGTAGAGGCACTGGAACAGGTTGCCCAGATAAGCTGTGGATGCTCCATCCCTGGAAGTGTTCAAGGCCAGACTGAATGGGGCTCTGAGCAACCCGATCTCGTGGCAGGTGTCCCTGTCCCCAGCAGGGGGGTGGGACCATATGACCTTGAAAGTCCCTTTCAGCCAAACCATTCTAGGAAGAAATTCTTTACTCTGAGGATGTAGAGGCACTGGAACAGGTTGCCCAGATAAGCTGTGGATGCTCCATCCCTGGAAGTGTTCAAGGCCAGACTGAATGGGGCTCTGAGCAACCCGATCTCGTGGCAGGTGTCCCTGTCCCCAGCAGGGGGGTGGGACCATATGACCTTGAAAGTCCCTTTCAGCCAAACCATTCTATTATCCTGTGGAGAGGATATATATCACTTCAAAAGAACACAGGTTGGCAATGCACTTCTCTAAAATACAGAATATAATTGATGCTTCAGGATGGAGAAAAGCATTTGGGAAAGCTAATGAAAACCAAGACTTGCTACCACAGGGTAACGAGCGCATGGACAAAACTGATTATTACCATGCAGCTTTTCATTATTGTATAACATGTAACTAGAAAATATATGTTACACAAACACAGGACAAAGCAATGCCATAATTTGAAACCCACCTAGAAGAGCAGTAATTACATAATAAATTATATTTAATCAGAAACCAAGTTATTCATATTTTAGCCCAATGATTCTTTCTTTAACTACACAACCTCCCCACCTCAAAGCACAAAATTAAGACTAATACTACAGTCACTAATTTATAGCATTTATCTTTAAGCTACCTTGGTTCTCAAAAACAATTTATTCATTTCAGCCCACTCTGCATATTATATTAGTTAATTCTAATCAATCCAACCAGTGCTTAAATAAAATTAATGTATCGACATCAGTCTTAAAAACATTCAAGAAGTTTCCACAATGGAGAAAGGATTTTACATAAAAACTAGACAGACTGAGATACCAGAACAATAATTTTCACATTAAATAACAGCACAGTTACCCTAACAAAGGTGCAAAGAAGCTGTGAACAGAACAGAAATCTCTAAATTTATGCAACACTATTCTCTCTTGACAAACACCCTCAGACTTTGATGCTATGGGACATGACACAATCTTATCACCAATAAATGTAGTACCTTTTCATGAACACTTTTACTGAGCCAGAAAGGCACTTTCTTCATTTTACATTTCTGTAGCTTCCTCACAGTAGTTTTTAATAAAAATGTAAGACCTCCCAATGCAATTCAATTCATTGGAGGTATATGAATGAAAATGGATTTTTCTCCTTTTCCTTAGGAAATAAGAACTGTTTCAGGTGTCAAAAAATACAATAGATGTCTTACAATATACACCAAATATAGGTGTATGGCTAAAAGATTCTCTTTGGACCACAGAACAAATGGATAAGAAAAATGGTGAGCAATGCAATGAAAATTTGGACAGGCAAGAAGAAATCGTTAAGCAAATGAAGATTAAAATCAAGAGCATTCCACATTCCAGTTGGTATTTTATGACCAGAAGCAACAGGACAACAAGCATCCCTGCAAGTTTTTGTGGACAGTTAGAGTGGTCAGTTGCCCCACAGGACCTGAAAAACATTGCTTTCCTGTTTCCCACTGCCAACCCCTCATTCCCACTACCTCCCTTTGTACCAGCACACTAGTGATCAAAACATCAAAGTCAATAAGTTAGATCTGATGAAAATTGCCTTTTTTGCTGGGTTATGGCCATCACAAAGGAGGAGAGCTACACACATGGTGGTTCTACCCACTTCAATGGATGCACAAACTTTTACATGACAGATTAGTGTGCCCTTGTGGCCAAGAAGGCCAGTGGTACCCATGGATGTATTCAGAAGAGCATTGCCAGCAGGCACATCTGGAGTGCTGTGTCCAGTTCTGGGATTCTCAGTACAAGAGGGACATAGAGCTCCTGGGGCAGGTCCAGCAGAGGGCAACATAGATGATTAAGGGACTGGAGCACCTCTCTTAATGAGGAAAGGCTGAGGGAGTTGGGCCTGTTGAGAAGAGATGACCGAGAGGACCTCATCAATGCCTGTAAGTATCTGGGGAGAGGGTGTTGGGAGGATGGAGCCAGGCTCTTCTCAGTGGTGCCAGCCAACAGGACAAGAAGCAACAGGCAAAAATTGATGGACAGGAAGTTCCACCTGAATAGGAGAAAGAACTTCTTTACTCTGCAAGTGACTGCACACGGAACAGATTGTGCAGAGATGTCGTCGTGTCTCCCTCACTGGAGATACAGCAGAACCTGTCTGGATGCAATCCTGTGCAATGTGCTCTAGGATGACTCTGCCTGAGCAGAGGTTGGACCAGATGACCCACAGTGGCCCTTTACAACCTGACCCCATTCTGTGATTCAACAAAAACTGCCATATGACCATAACCTGAGAAGACAGATTATATTTCATATTTCAACTACAGTAGGATCCGTTCTGTCCGAGCTGCATCCCTTGCAATCCACCCACTTTTGACCTCTGAGACTCTAAAACCTGGATGCTTAGAGGCCAACTCTGTCAGACAGCAGCAATATGCATCCATACAGGTGCTAAATTCAATTTTCTCCTTTGCCAGCAGGTGTGACTTAGGCTACAGATTTCCTTTTTAAACCTCACATTCATTCTTTCAATTTTAAAATGGTTAAATCTTTCAGAAACTGAGTTAACTACAGCAACTAACTGGAATTCCTTGTGCTGTTTCTCTGTGCATAAACCATTGCTGAAAGACAAACTCAAAGTTTACATTTGCAGCTACAGGGAATTACTGCACAAAAAGCACTGAAAAGCACTTTATCTAACTTCCAGTGTGCTGTATTAACTCTCTAGTAACCTCATTTAAATACCTCCTGCTACTTTTATCTGCTACACCACATCTCACTCCAAGCAGCCAGCACTTAACTCTCAGCACACTTCTCACTCAGAGAAGGCAGTGTTTAGTGAAGAGGAATTCAGTTCTAAAGGCCAGAAGCTGCCCTTGATAGAGCACTAAACAGAAAGAAAACACTAAGTGATACAACAGAAGTGTTAGGAAATTGACAGGAGCTTTTCTATAAAAACTTTACCTTGAATTTCCTTTCACTGTGCAGGTCCTTGAGAAGTCTCACCTATTCCTCCCTGTAACCTGAGACAGTAAGTACAGCCCTTCAGATCTCTGCAGAGCAGTCACAGCAGGCACAAGCTGCATCTCTGGAGATGAACACATGGCAAGACAGAGGCCAAGCATCCTGCCTGACCCTGCAGGCCTAAAAAAATCCTAAATGGAAAAGAGGGGTGGATATCCAATGGCTGAACACAGCCTGTTCCAACATAAAGGGCAGAGGACTTCAAACAAACCAGCAGGTAGCAAATTCAGAATGAAAAAAATTAAAAATGGAAAAGTACAGTGCTTTTGCATGACATCCAAAAATGTTAAATACTTTGAAAAACAAAGGACAAAACGGATAAAGTCATGGAAGAAAATTTCAGTACAGCCTTTAAATATAAATGTAATGTCTTTTTTTCTGCCATTCCCTCAGCTGCAAGTTACTGAGGACAGAGAGGTCATACTGGAGAAGGCATCCCTACATCTCTGCCCTTTTCCTACACTCTTCTCTCGTCCTCTACTGTTGGCAATGTCAGAATAGCTCATTGGCCTTTACCAACTTCTGGACTATCACAGCACAGCTGCTCTTCCCCTCACTAATGGTATTTCTGTTATGTAAGCTGCAACAAGAAAGAATTCACCACTAGATAACCATATATGCACAATATCAAGCACAGACAAACCTCAGTAAAAAAACAGAAAAACCCCAGAAAGCCTTGTAGCAGACTAAGACAATTTTTCCTCTTCAGATCTGAGTATCATCTGTCATTGCAAACCCCCAAAAAGTTATTTACATATAGAAAGGGGAAGACTTTCTGAAAGGTTCAGCAATGAACTGTATTAGCTGAACAATTATGTTCACCAGACCAATGAAATATTTCATATGTTTTGGTTTTTAAATGTACATAGCCCTCAGACATTAGTCCAATTTCACACATTATACTGATGTGCTCTAGCAAATCAAATGATTAAACTCAAAATAAACAATTTGTTCCAATTTTCATTGCCTATTTTGCAGTATGTCTTAAACTAAAACGAGAACAAAAGCTGATTGTTTCATGTATAGATTGAAGAATGTTTGCTTTTGCAGTCACAAAAAAAGAAAAGCTGTGATTTATTGCCAGTCTTTACAAGGACAGCTGTCTGATATTGTATCTTTTGCCCTATACCCACCAAGAGTGAAAGTCAATTAACTTCTTTATGATTCCAGAACATCCAGCCTTTATGCAGCGAATGGAAAGTTACTGAACTAGCTGAAACACTAGGAGTAGAAAGTCTTTTCAGAAAGCCATTTTGTTTTAATAAAATCCATAATCCTTTGCAGCAAAATGAACTGCCATTAAGCTAGTCCCAAACCTTTTAAGATTAACACTTTTAATATTTTTTTTTTAATATACATATACTCTTTCGAAAGAATCTTGGTGCATCAGACATAGGAGAAACCTGTCATGCTGCCTTCAGCCCTTTACTGATCTCCTTACCAATGAGGAGAACAAGTTATACTGCATTTGAGAAGTACTTACCCTGACTCAGAATATTTTTTAAAAAGACAGAAAAAATATTCACATTTATTGGTGAACATCTACCAGGCAAACCACAACAAAATTCCAGTTTACATTATCACAGGTTTGGATTCCATTGAGGGTAAGGAAAACAGAAATGGTAAAAGACGTGGTAGTGATGGTGCCTTTAACTCATCAAATCTGGGTTTAATCACAGCAGTTTTTATGGAACTGCAGCCCAAAATATCCCTGTTCATAAACCGGTGGAACAGCATACCAAGACAAATATCACTGCAAACTGTTTCTACACTCCGTAAGCATCCGTTTCACACCTTGGTTAGACAGCTATGGGCTGAGCCAGCAAAGGTACTCACATTCCCATGACCATAAATCTTTCCTTGTGAATTCACAAGAGAATATTGTAGGATTCTATTTTTGTCTTGGCCTATTCCGAGTTGCCAGTAGGCAGCAAGAACAGAAGTAAATCCTACACCTGGCAACTGCAGCCTTTCAGAGCTTTCATGAACGTCGCATTGTTTGCCTCCCTGGAAGCCAGGGCTGCACAGAATGCTAAGGGCTGAAGGCAGGACACAAATAGAACAGAGCAGTAGAAAAGGAAGCTGTGTGCAATGATGCAAAAAAATCCTATTGCTGATTTGTATTCTGCCTGAATACAAGGAGGAAAGTAAGAAAACCTCCAGCTCATTCACATGAGGAATATAAATAGAAGATTCAGTAAAGAACTATTTTTCTAAGTGTTTGCATTTGGAACATGTTCAAACTCTAGTTATATACTGAATAATAATAAAAGGCAACACTTGTTAATCATGAAATTGGAGAGTTTTTCAAACTCTAGTTATATACTGAATAATCATAAAAGGCAACACTTGTTAATCATAAAATTGGAGAGTTCCAGAATTTGGAAATAGACTGAATTAATGCCAATGTTACATACAGTTTGTATAATGCACACAAATAGAAACGATAGTTAAAGACACATAATACAGTAGGTGATGGCAACTGTGGATAACCAGCTCCCATGGTGGATGTGACTGTATGGTACATTTCACAATAGTTATAAAAAGATGAAAGGCAGAGCCTGAGGACCATAAACAAAGGATTATTTTATACACATTCAACTGACAAAGTCATAAGCACTTCGGAAAAAAATTGGTATTAAGGAAATAATGCAAACAGAAGCAAAAGAAGCAGCACAGTGGAAAAGCATTTAAATATATACCCCAGTAAGGAAAAGATGAACCAGATCTGCAATCCAGATTCTTTTCAAAGGGTATATATTACTTGCAGTTCCCTTGCCAGGGATGGTGCCCAAAAACAAAGCCCCTTAGAGAGCGTGGGAAGGAACTCCTCCTAGGTGAAGCTTTGCTGTTGTTTAAAGGAGGAAAAGAAACAAACAACCAACCCACATGTTTGTGCTGCTCCATAAAATAAAAAACACGTCTATAGCCACAAGTAGAGCTCAATATTAGGATAGGATCTGTAAAACAAAATATACCTCTATCCACATAAGGTGCATTTCAGGCAGCAGGTTTACTCCAGACCAGATCTAAACTGCTCTGTGCACTGAATGCTCAGTAGCACTTGGGAGTGCATCCTCCAGTTTATTTTCACACAAAAGTAAGCCAGTTTAGTCTACTATAAAACTGCTCCATGACATAAGACAGCATAATAAGAGGGATAATTAGGAAATTTAATTCAAAACAACATTCATACTCCAAACTAGAACACAGCAAACAGTGCTGAAACTTGAGACCACTATCAGAGACTTGTTCTTGTCAGATGAGTCTGATTTTCAGAAGGCAATAGACTTAGGGAAACAGATGCTTGCTTATCCTCCAGTTCTGTACATTTTATGTTCATTTCCATATACATTCTATCTGTGGGTTACAGGTTGTGTAGAAAAGGGCAGCTATCGCTGGGTTACTACAGGAAGAGACAAGAGGCCCTCCTGCTATCAGGTGTGAATAAAGTGAATCAAATAAAGTGAATAAAAATAAAGTGAAAAGCAATAAAGTGAATCAAATAAAGTGAATAAAGTGAAAAGCGTTACTTGTTACATCTCAATAAACATTTGCTATCTTTAGACACCTAAGTTGGCAAATAAAAATCTTTTGACCTGAAATCTATGAAAAACCTCATTGGCATGTTAAGATATATCCAGAATCTACCATGTACTACTTCTAGCCATATCCAAAATGCAGCAGAGGAAAAAGACAACTATACACACCCATACAAATGGGTTACAGGTCTCTAATTCCAGTAGCTCAATAAAAGTGACATTCCACGTTCCCAGTTCTGGCCAGTACAAAGGTTGAGGAGGTGTTTCCAGCAGACACAGCTCAAAGGATTCCTCCCAGTGGTCTCCATTATGGCTGACGAGGACAAAAGTCCATTCCCACAGTGTAATGTGCCTCATGCACAAACACATCCCCCAGCCAGGCCTGAGACCTTATCGTGTCTGCAGTCGTTGGCTCAGACCTGTCAGTCCCTCCAGCAGCCAACTGCCAGACCTTCTGCTCCCTGTCTCACCCAGATTTATGACTGCTTCAATACCTGGCTCCCAAGCCTCTTACCTACTCACCAGCCTAATAACAGTCCTGCTCAGTGTTGCACACTGATACACATCTCCAGATAAGATGCAGCTCCAGCTGCTGCCACTCCAAGTTGCATGGGCCTCTAGGACCCAATGGTCCCACTCCAGTCTGGACTCTGCTCTGACACTGGCACTTCGTACTCCATGTACGTAAATGTATATACAAGAGAGTGTCCTCACCCAGCAATATATGACTAGACCCTTTACTCCCCATCCTGTTTTCCTATGCTTCCTCCCCTCCAAAGCACCTCCAGTCCTCTTCTACCCTGGCTTTGTTCATTCCCCTCAACATTCCATAATACATCTGGAGAACTCAAGAATGTCCTTCCCCTCCATCTCATAATGAATCTCATGGAACTAACCACCTTCCTGTGGCAGATTTGGGAAGATCCAGGTCAGAATGCTCCATTTCTCAGTTTACTGCCATTTTCCCACCTGCCACCATCCCACTAGGTCCCTTAGTGTTTTTGGAGATCAGCCTTTTATCACATCGCCTCTTTTGTCCCCTGACTCAAGAGTAAAGCTAGAGAGGACTGCACCATTGTACACCTTGTACCGCAAATACTCAGACTTATGGTGATGCAATTTGGAACAGGCTGTCCAGGAAAGTGGTGGAGTCACCATCCCTAGAAGTGTTCAAAAAACGTGTGGATGTGGCACTGGAGGACATGGTTTAGTAGTGACCATGGTGGTGGTGTTGGGTTGACAGTTGGACTTGATGATCTTAGTGCTCTTTTCCAACCTTAATAATTATATCATATACTAGGATGTATATGCCATTCCCCATCCCCTTAAAAATTAAGAGAAGAAATCAATTTCTAATGGTGATAAGGACTGGCCTTGGCCAATTAATGACAACACAGATTGCACAGTCTAACAATTTAAAACAAAAGTCAAATCATCAGCTTCAGCAAAGCCTGAAGTATTCTCACTTATATTGCCAAAGTGCCCAAGCACAAACCAAACTCCTTTGGGGTAAGAACTCTGCAAGTGTCGAACAAAGCCTCTGATCTGACAGAGGCAACACATGAAAGAAGATGAAAACGCTTTCCTACCCAGAGGAGGAGGAGTACAACAAGACAGTACTTGATGGCATGATAGACAGCACTCTTTTCAAGTTTCTACTGACAACATGAAAGAGATACACATAACATTTGAGCACACTCATAGGGAGTCCCTAGCAAGCATAAGAGGTATCACAGAAGTCAAAAAAGTTCCCTTTAAGTTTACATGTAAAGGAGCACAGAAGGCCTGAGCCAAGTATGAATGCAAATGGAAGAGAGCAAGAAAGAGACAACAGATTAAGAAAGGAAAGCTGCAAGGTTACTCCTCCCTACAAAAGAAAACCAAGCAGGTGAGGGCCAGCCACCACAGCTACTTTAGTGGAAATCAAGACATCCATTTCTCATGAGAACAATCTTCAAGATAACACATGTTCTTCATCTGTATCCCAGAGAATGAATTTGTCAAGGACTGGACTAAATAAATAAAAGAAAACCCTACCTAAAAGGCACTGCAAAAGCAGAGAATCTCACCCTCACCAAATTCAGGCCTTGGCAAGATCCACAAGCTCCAAGATGCTGCATTTCATGCACCTCTGAACGTGCCCTGGTTTCCCAGTGTCTGCCTTGCTGCATGCCATTAAACATACACCACCTTTTGGTTACATTGGTTTTCCCTTACTGCACTGAAAAATCTACAGCCAACTCACGTAACACTGTCTCCTTTTCTCTGCCTGCTCCTAAAGCTCTCTGGGCTCCTCTTTTTTCTGAATCCTTACCGTGTTTGCCTAAGCTCACCCCCCCATGCCTAGTCTTTCTTCCATCTAGGCTCTTCCTCCTCCCACTTTCAGTTCAAGAATTTCATGGCTTTGTTCCTGAAGTCTCCATTATTCCCATTCTCTCTGTCTGTCAATCGATCAGTGCCTTGCAGACAGCTAACAAAACGCATTTAGCTGCAACTGTTCTGGCTGAGAGCTCAAGAAAAGTACACATCCTTCCAAAAAACGCCATGAATCCTACTACCCAAACAGCTAACAGACAAGGAACAAATTTTAACACACTTTCCAGATAACTGCAGGGCAGCCAAAGAACCCATCACATACTCAAAGTCTAACCAAACAGGTGAGTGAATTCATAGATAAACTGACCACAAATCTAGAACAAATTAACATGATAAAATACATACCCAAAACCCATTTTAAAAACCTCAATTGTTCACAAGGTGCTATTAGACATTACTAATGAAATTCAAGGGGAAAACACAGAACTTCCTCAACATTCAGAGTTTATTCCAGAAATGGTTTCCCAATTAGACAACCCAGACCCATCTGCTGCTGTGTCTTCCTGCGTATGAAGCCAGGCAGGACTGCAGTGCTCAGCCCCCAAACCACTCGTGTTTCTGCAGCACCTTCAGCTGGTCACTGTGCCTGGCCCTGCAGGAACAGATGCTACAGAAATTTGAAACTCTGAAAAGTGATGACTTAGGTTTTGGCCTGTAATTATGAGTTACACAAACAAATCGTTCACACCTAAATGTTTCATGCTGCTAATAGTTAAGTAAGACTTATTTTAATAACTAAGAAATTTAAATTCCAAGGATTCTTTCAGACTGTTTGTTACATTAAGCTACCTTGAGTTGCCTTCACATGACAACAAAGTAAAACTACATGGTCACTTGGGTATCAACACATGTTTACCTGCTGCCAGTATCCCAGCCAAAATAAAGTCATTCCTATAACAAAGTGCTACTGACTTCAACTGAGCTCAAGTAATTCAGAGAGTCCTCAGTCTCACAAGAAAGGAAGCAGTTTTCATGATACAGCAGTATCTTCTGATTCCTACGGGTGTAATTTAAAATGAAGCACGGTATCACAGACTCCTGGAGTTAGGTTGAGTATGAGATTAGAACAAGTGTATTGGATGTCTTGGGAATCCTGGGGGAAAAATAAAATCTCAGCTATATTCTAAGGTTTGAGAAACTGACAGAAAAAGCATTCCAAACCAATTAGCTGTAGGCAATTTTCTGCTATAAAAAGGATATTCCAAAGATGCACTCATGAAGCTACCAAAGAATGCTCTTCCAGTGAAATTCATAGCTAAAAACCAAATACTTCGTGTGCCTCAGTTTCACAGCTGAGTGGTACAACACATAATCTAAAAAAAAATGAAACTAAAGATTCTCTCTCTGATTTTCACATAGCAAAAGTCAGAGCTGGTTTGTTGCAATGAATCCCAAGTACCTCCCTGCTTCGTAAGAGAACAGCTGATATAAAATTAACATTTCAAATTAAAATAGACTCTTATTAAAACACTTTGCACTTTAAAAAGACTGCAGTGAAAGGGACAGTACATGGCATCCTGCCTTTCTGACTATGGAAATTTACACAAACCCCTTATTCCAAAGCTAGGCTGTCAAAAACATACAACTATTTGAAATTAACTTCTCCCCTTAATGTCTTATAGAACACAGATGTCTTGGCAAGGTTGGCACTAAAAAAACCCTCCAAGCTATTCAACCAGCTGCTTTGATTTTGTTATGCCTGAACAGTCACATGTTCAGTTGAGACATCTATTTTGTTTATGCCTTGAGTCAGTATAAGGCTTTTTGCTGTTTATTAGCACAAGTAGCAGTTTTAATTTTGTGTGTGTGTGACACAAAGAAGCAAAACAACTCATGAGTCACCTAAATTAATAAAAATAAAAGCAAATCTTGAAAAAACAGTAAGTTATTGCCAATGTACAAATGTCCACAGAGCATACAACACAAGCTGGGTTCTTTTGTATTCCAAACCTTAGAGATATAACCAACATACAGCATCTTAACAAATAAAATGGAACTGAACCATTCATAGATATCCCTGTGCATGCTCCTAGCCTGGAACAAACACAGAGTAGCTTACACTATGTGTTCACAAGTTACCTTGCATTAATGGCACTGTGTAATCATTGCCATTACCTAACTCACAGGCCTTCACTGCACCTGCACCACAGATCACCAAGGTGCATTATGACCAGAAAGTACACTCTCCAAACCACCCAGCTGTTTCCAAGCAACTCCCTTGTCAAGAGAAGCATTATTTTCAAAAACTACCAAGAGACACACTAAAACGTATGTACCTTAAAGGTATCTTTTAGGGCCTTCAAAGATGAAACATAGTTGTCAGCTTGTAGCCCAACTGATCTAAACTGCTGGGAGAAGGGGATGAAAATCTAACTGTCCACTGCTTTGCTTTGCCTGTTAACACTATCCTCTGTGCCATTTCAAGTGTTCTCAAGAAAAATAACACATTTCTGTGGTATTAATATCAGGTAAGTCATCACTGGTGCAGTTACTGTACTACTGAACTAAGAGCAGAAATTTTTCACTCAACATTGACAGCAGCAAACATCAAGGAGTCATTTTTTTAACAGGATTTGCTGCCACTCATTCATCCTAAATCACAGTAAATAGAGAATATTTGCAACAAAATAATTATTAATATACAACAGAACTATTTCTTCTGGATTGTATATCTTATTACGCATTAACAATACTCTTAAACTATATGAGAGAATTCTTGAATGAGCTATTCTTTTCCAATATGATGCTTTTATTACAGTTTTGAATACAGTTTTTTTTTTATTTTGTTTTACTACAGTTTTTGAATACACCTGATTCTGATAGAAGAAAAACAATTATGGATTAAAGTAATTTTTTTTGTTCTGCTTAAATACTCATACCACAGCCCTGTTCATACTTGATAAGCAGGTATGGGTCATTATCTACTGTTATCACAAGCCTGGGACAAAGGCTAGAGGTCAGTTACCACAAAAACTGTAGACCTCACTGTGTCTAGACACAATTTGATGCCTGTAATAATATGCATTTATCCCATTCAGTATCTTGTATAGAATATGATTGTTGGTGTATAAAGTGACAGCCTGTACCAATAAAAAAAAAAAAAAGTTAAATCAGAAAGACTTTGCAGCATAACACACTCAGCCAGTCACAAAATGAGACAGAAAATGTTACCACACTCTCAAACACATTAGTTAATCAGCCTGTCAAATACAACACTGATCTGCAAGGCTCCTTGACCCATATCTGCATCTCCAAGAAGGAAAGAAAATATGGAGAAAGATCTTAAGCCTAGACCCCTCCCTCTTTTCCACCCATGACTGCAAGGATAAGATTAGTCATACACACAAAGACTCTGCATCAAGGCTGGTTATGCTTTCTACCAGGTGCAGTAGGAGGTATGATGAAAGAAAAAATCCAGGACAGGCAGTACTCCAGCTGACTCAGTGTGCTCACTGGAGAGAGAGACAAAGAGACAGAGAAGGAGACAGAGCAAAAGAGAGAGAGGCAGACAGAGAGAGAGACACAGTGGAGAAAAAGCTCTGATTGAACTCAGGTGCAACTTGATTAAATCTCATTCTTTCATTTTTTTTCTACATCACTTAGAAACATTTGCAATTGTGTTGCCATTCTCAAAGTCATGAGGAAGGTTTTAAATTTGCACTCAATTTTACCCTGCTCGGAGTTGAGCGTGATTTTAAGATAAAGAAATAGCAAAGAATTTTTAATTCCATCATGTAACAATATGCCAAGGAGAGCTGTGTTCCATAACACTTCAGTTGTCTACTACATCCTTTATTAAAGGTGGTATCAGAAGCAAAAGTTCCCATTCCAGCTGGATGGTCCAAGCAGTGAAGTGGTATGACAGACTAAGAAACTCAGAAATTGTGCCCACAAAAATTGAGGATTTTCTGCAGCTGTCTGGATTCCCTGAGATTTTGTGACCCCACATTAGTACCTGCTCACATCACGTGCCTCAGAAACTCCTGTATATCCTCAGGAATGTGGATATCTGCAGCTGCTCATTATATCTGTTCTTCAAAATCTACAAGACATTGCAGTAACTCCTAAAATCACTGCATTTGTTACACTCTTCCAGACCAACTCTACTGAAAGCCTAGTTCTCCCAAAATTGCCAAACTCGCTACACACACAATAATTTCAGAGAACTGATTTAAATGTCCTTTCAGTACACTTATCAGTCAAACTAGTTATTGGCAAATACTTTCAGGTAATTTCATGTTAGAGTCTTACGAAAAGCACTGCACTGTCTGCTCTGTGTGCTGATGTCAGGCATGTTTTGATCAGCCTTTTGCCCTGATTCTCTAATCCACAACCACATTTTACAGTTGTTGTTATCAGAGTTTGGCTAAGGACATTCTCAAATTCAACATTAAAATAACTTTGTAGATGTCCTATTCGGTGTATCGGATTTGTGTGGCAAGAATTTGGTAGCTGGGGGCAGGGGGATAGAGAAGGGCTGCAGGGGTGGCTTCTGTCAGAAGACACCAGAAGCTGCCTCTATGTTGGGCAGAGCCAGCTCCAATTCCACAAAGGACTCAATACACTTGGAAACATTTTGTTTAAGTTATAACTGACTGTGGAATTTGTCTTTCATCTTGGGAGTAGTTTTTTTAAGACTTTACAATTCCACTTATTTATCATTTAATTCCATTTATCATTCAATTTGTCATTCATTCAACTTTATCATGAAAGTTACCACTTTCACAAATCGGGTAAAGCTCTTCAGGTATGTTCCTTACAATCCCTTTTACTGAAACACCATAACAATCAGTAAATGCTACTCACTAAGAAACAGAAAAAATATGCACGTGAGAGGCTAGCGAGAATACTTAGAAAGTTGCAGGTTGTCTCCTCAGGCTTCTCCTCAACAACCTCCAACAGCTCAGTGGTATCACTGGTTGAAAGCAACAGCAGTGCTGAGCAGCCACAGTGGTGCCCTGAGTCCTGTTAAGGCCAGCCTGGGTCAGAACATGATTAGAGATTGGAATCCAGCTTATTCATCAGCCTTCAAACAGCAATCCTGCTATCAGCCACACACAGTAACCTTGGCACAGGTGTCTCCTGGCCTTAGGCTGCAGCCTGGTAACTTCCTACACAAACCACGTAGATGTTTCATTAATATTGTTGCAACACTTTGACCTTCCGTGCAAGTTCCTGTCTCTATTTCAGTTTCTTTTAATCTGATTAGCAAGCACCCGTGACACCTCACTGCAGCACCAGCTTACCCACATGACTGGAGAAGGAAGTTTACTATGTGAGGACTGGAGAGGTTTAAATATATTGAGACTGGGGAACCAAAGCAAAAAGCAAATACCAGGCAAATCTAAGCAAGCTAAAAATAAATTAACGGTTTCCATTTGCTGTAGATGATGTCTCGTAAAGAATAACTACTCTTTTTCTTCCTAAACAGCAATTTAGTTTAAATATGACACCAAATGTAAAGTTCTGCTAATTTTATGAAGTCATCTCTTAAAACTCTTAAGTGCTGCCATTAGACTTAACACACAAACATTTATTTAACTCAGCCAAATGCTGAAAATACTCAGAACATAAACATGAAATCAAATTAACTTACAATTTATTGTCTGTCATAAGAAAAATACAAAAAGCAAGCACAGAGCATGACATCAAGACTGTAGTATTTTAAGTACTGACTTTAATGACCACATGGGGATAACCTATCCATTCATATGCAACTTTAATACTAACATGGTGTTAAAAAAATTAGTCCTTTGTAAAAAAACCCTACAACATACAAAAATAAACAAAATAACCCACCAACCAACTTCTCCATTTTCTCTTGTATTTAATTTAAGCCCATAGAAGACAGATAACCAAAGTCCTTAAGCCTAGGAGGTTTCTGGGAAGGAAAAGCTAAATAAGAAATACTAACAGTTACAGGATAAAGGACAAAACAGTAAAGACTGCAGTTTGCAAAGGAAACAAAAAAAGCAAAGCAAACATTGTCTGGCACAGAAGCAGAACTACTCTCTAATGAACATCAAAGGTCCCAAAAAAACCCATAGTCTGGATACCTTCAGGCCCCAAACAAATTCCTACTTGAATCTAATCATACATTTTGCTATTCCTGTAAAGAAAAAGAAAATCAGGAGAGCCACATGCAGAAAATAACATGAAAGCATATTCTACCACCACGCCTGAAGAACTTCATCTCCCTTTTCATCCCTTTTTCTTTACCCGGAACTGCATCTTTTGCCTTCCCAGCACAATGCCACTTGTGGGGCAGATGCTTTTTTTGGTATTTTTTTCACACTTAAAAACTGGCAGCCAAAACATCCAGCTCAGGAAACAAATATTCTCCCACAAAAAGAACTACAAATGCCCAATCAACAGAAATAAAAGCAAGGAAAGGCAATCTCATTCTTCAGCAGCAGGAGCCAAGAACTAGCCATTGCTGTGGCACAGTCCAGAGCTGCCTGTTCCCTGCTCCAGGCACACAGGCCAGTTGGGAAAAACAGCTGGGGCACAAAGGCAGCAGCAAATGCCTCTCCTGCTACACACACAACTATCGTCGGCTAAAGGGGAATTGTGCAACACCAGTGGCTCACCTGCCCTTTGATACAGGGACAGGTATTGAAACAAAGAACAAAAAACTCCTTGACTAACAAGTTAAGCTTGGAGGACTACACCTTTACTGCTTCCACGTCTGCTACACAAGTGATCAAAAGAGAGCAATAAGAAAACCAAACCCAAAGGCAGCATGAAAAAATCAAAGTTAGCCTTTTCTTCGACTAATACTCTAAGTAGCAGAACTGATCATACCCACCAAAAGTTTGGTAAGCTGACTTTTCTCCCTGGACAGCCCCATTCAGGAAGGGGCAGAGAAGGTCCATTCTTCCTCTGGAGAAGCAGAGCTCCACACCAGCAGTGCCACCTGCACAACCATGTCACAACTTCTCTTGCAGCACATGCAAGAAAGTTTCCATTTCCTGTGCAGGCACTGATGTGGTTAATGCAGCTCCAGCAAGGCTGGAGCACAGGCTCTGCCTAGCAGCAAAGCACTGAGGTAAGGAGAGGAGAAAAAAGTGGCCAAAATCTTATCAGTAAAGACAGATGGATGACATTGTAAAGAATAAAGGGGTTTGTTTTAATTTAACTCATCCAAGTAGACATGAGGAAAAATTGTAACACTGTGAACCCTATCCCTCATCATATGAAATTAATTACCCTAGTTTTAAGTACTTTTTGAAGCAAGTATCTGCCCAATGCTCAGATGACAACTTAAGACCAGGCTATTGTGATATTTGTTTCCCCACAGAAGTGCTGTCTAATTTTCCAAAGCGAAAGAAGGAAGTTTCCTGATATTTTGAACACCAGCTCAATGGACAGGAAAACACGCATGGAACAAACGTTCACTGACGCCACTTGCTAGTAGGTGTCAGAACTTCTTCAAATAAGTAACAAAAGGAAATTTAGATGCTGACATCTTCAGCA
>NW_008690928.1:1921-8040 GCF_000695815.1 Acanthisitta chloris | reverse complement strand
GCTGAAACACTACAAATATTTATTTGCACCAAATTATTACATATAATTTTCAATATTACAGTGTTTCAACAAGATATGTTGAAGGAGAACTCCCATTCTCCCTGATACACAACTTCAAATCCTTGATTATAATATTTTAAGTGACTGTACCTAAGTAAGTGAATAGCTGTCATTTCAGAAACAGATCTTTTCAGAAAGACCACAATGACAAAAGAGCCAGTAAAGGAAATTACTGAAACATCCTTCAACAAGTTGAAGTCATAGGCAAATGAGAAAATCAGAGAAGCACTGTGCAAATTAAATATAAACATCACAAAACAGGAGATCTGTAGTAGCAATTTTTCTAAATGCATACAAACTAGTGTATTTTTCATACACATTAAAAGCAAGAAGCTTGACCTAACTCTGCTGAGCACCTCCTCTCTCATTCACACACCTCAAAATGACAAAGAAACTGACAAACCATGGAGAGAGGGAGAACAAAAATAACCCAAACCATGAGTTTTGTGAAGAGATACCTTAAGATCCAAGTAATTTAATACACCATGCCCACTTTTTGATGGACAAATAGGTTTGTTGGCAACCTACTTAACACAGTCTATATGAATTTCCATAAAGATTTACCCATGCCCAACACCAAAGGCCCTTGATAAAAAAAGAACTGCCATGAGATGAGGGGAAGCCATTCTTCCGGAGGAGTAACTGCTTAGCAAGAAAGGAAATAGGAATAAACTGCCACTTTTGTCATTGAGGAGAAGCCATCAGGAAGTAGTTCTGTCATCTGTGCAGCTCAATGTGTTCATATACTATCTAGAAAGGATGTGAATGGTGAAGTGACAAAGTTTCCTGATGACATAAGCTGTTCAAGTGAAAAAATGAAAGCTAGATGCAGAGAGGTCAGGTAACTTCCCAAATACTAACTGCCTATTATTCAGCAGATGAAAAAAAATACATATAAAAGCATAAAGCAATGCACATAGGAAAAACACTTGGGTAAATTTAGATACAGAATGTGAGACTCTGAATCCCCCACTACCAAGGCAGGCAAAAAACATGCTGCAGTTTTAAGAGTTTTCTTGAACTATCCCTTGAATATTCAGGAGCTATGAGGATATCAATCCATCAAGGATAGTAAGAGCAGCACAAAAGGCATCATTACACCAAGATGGGAGTTCATAGCACATCTGCATTTTGTTCTTTGTATCTCAAAAGGGTAAAAGATAAAGGAAGGCAACAGGCTGACTTCAACTAGGAAAACATTTCCTAAGAGGTGGGTTTAAACACATATATGTTAAAATTCTTCAACCTCAAGAAAAAATGACTGCTGTAGAACAAAGGGAGGTCTGCAATCTGTGAGGAATAGAAGAAATAAAAAGGGAATGATTGCTTATTTCTCATACTCTTAAAACTAGGAACATCAAACTAAATCATCAGGATGCAAGCTTCACTTAAAAGTCTTCTTTTTACCCTGAACACCACCTAGGTAAGGTGGGAAATGTAAGTTTCATTGGATCCTAACAAATTCTTTCTGAACTTAAGTAATTAATGAGAGGGATATCCAAGACATCTGTGTGTTCAATGGTTCACCACCTTTGGCTTAGAAAATTTCTGAGCTGTAAATTGTTGAACTAGTATCACAGCAAGTTTACCTGTTCTTAGCATAGTCCCCAAGGCAGCTGCTATTGACCACTGGCTGCTAAAAGGCAGGATACAGGCTCAGGGGAACTCGTAGTTTGACTCAGCATGGTGGTAGTTTCTGGTGAAAAATTTGTCAGCCTAGAAAACTTATGAAAATATCTTGTGCAAATAAACCTTTTACTATATGAACCACAGCAGGCAATTTAAATATGCTTCTCAACCCAGAGTGCTTCAATTCCTAACTCTTCTCATATCTTAATACAGATGCCCATATTCATATAAATCAGGGACTTTGAGAAGTTTTAAGTTAATGCAGTTACAAAAATGGGTGACAGAATAAAAGTTATAACCAGTACAATTTCAAGGGACATACACAGTCTTTCAGAACAAATTACCCATCAAAACAGAATCTACCAAGCTGTGAATAACAACTTTATTTCTGCAAAATAAAAGCAGTACTTTATAGAAATTATTGTTAGGTGAATCTTCTGGAGACCTTGCTACAAGCACTGAAGCACTTAAAAGTCTTTCACAAAGACTTGGTATCAGTCAACATCAGGCCCTTCAAGAAGGGTCAAGATACAAGGTACAACAGAAGGATGGAAAACTGGGTGGAAACAGTGAACACACATTTAAAACTCAGTCAGCAAATAACAGCTTTTTCTCCTTGTAAGAATTTAACTTTTATACTTGGCAGCAAACAACTTACATCTTAAGTAAATGCTGCAAGTAAATCTTGTACCTGTAAGTAAATTGTTTACTGTGGACTATAAATTAGTACCATCCAAATGTTCTGCTCAAAGTCACAGGAGAACTTCATATAACTCCACTATAAAGTACTGCTCAAGTTTAATACTGCTGAAATTTTTGAACATTGCTTCCTGTTTCCTCAGCTGAAATTAAAATTTTTCTGCCTCTAACATTCTGGAGCAATAACATGATGCTTCAGCTCATTAAGTACTAAACTATATCTGGTCCCCAGCAGTTCCTGGATCATGATCATAATTTTTCACTATCTACCTTTTGCTTTATACTTCACCACACGTTCATGCAATTTTGTCGGCAAGCGACATCCAAGACAGCACAATCCCTTGCACCAATATATCATATGCACTTCAGGAGCACATCAGTTTGTCTGCCTTTGATCTGTCATTCTTCTGTAGGCATTTTTGTTTTTCGAGACAAACTGTCTTTTCAACCAACATATTCTACTATTCCATTTTGTCAACTCTATTACTAAAAGTAAGAAAAAAATGCTTCAAAGGCTGCACACTCGATGGGGCCAAACAGCAGATCCACACCAGGCTGCAGGGGCCATCTACAACATACAAAGTTTGCATTTGACCACATTTACTTTTAGCAACAATTAATTAAGTAGGTCTTCTTCAAACTCAGCTGGACGCTTCCTAAGATGCTCAAAAACGGTCTGAACATTAACCTACAAAATCAAAGCCCAACACAAATAAAAACATTGATTACTGAAAGCCTGTTTGAATCTACAATGCAGTCAAATAAACCAAAGCTCATGCACCTGATCTAGTTGAAGATGTTTCTGGTCTCTAGAGAGGGGTTGCAACTACATGACCTTTCAAGGTCCCTCCCAATCCAAACCATTCTATGATTCTATACCACCCTAAACTGATCAACTGTCTTTAAGTTTCAAGAGAGTAGTTACCTGCTTGGGGCAATACTTTATGCATCAGCTTGATTCTTCAAATTAAATGCCTGTGTTGCTGAACAAAGAGCACTGTTTCTCTAGATGCTACATTTGCCTTGCTCAGTGTGCCAGAAACCACAGCACAAACACAGAAAAGCAGCAGCTCCATTCACACAACAGCTTTACGCTGAGGTGTGTGTATCTTCTTTGTACTGATGTGTGTGAACATACCCTGACACAGAGAGTAAACCAGTAATGTGAGTACAGCACACAGAAACCTGACTGCAGGCTCCACTCACATCTTAAGTGTTACTGTGTGTGAGATGCATCTCTACACTGTGCCACTAAACAACCACCTGTCTCTACAGCCTTTTTTTTTAACTTATCCCAGCCCATCTTCCAGACAGGCTGTGTAGTGCTCCATGAACTGCTCTTTAATGCATTTTCAGTCTTCCAACAGAAGAACCAGAAACTCTTCATGTGGTGGTAATAGTCATCAGGTTGGTAATCCAGTGCACGCCCATGGTGACTGAGAAGTCCTTCAAGCACTGCACTTCACTCCCGATGGTCAGGAGTCACAAACACATAGCATGTCTCTTGCACCTAATGTGTTCTCTACAGCTGTATCTGCTTATTTTTAAAGCCTCAGGCCAAGCTTCAGCTCTACTCATACTGCTATGATGAACAAAGTTCAGGTTTTATTCCTCTACCACAGATTACAGGTTTGTTTCAGAATTAAGAGACCCATACAGCAACTTGATGAGAAAGATACTCCAAAGTGACCTGTTAAGTCACCAATCATAGCCTTCTGGTTTGACTTTTCACAAATGGACAGAGGTCCAGGTGCATGTTTACAACAGGCAAAATCATTCTATCCAAGAGGAGGCAACCATCCAAATATGTTTGTACTCATTGTACATGTGGTTTCAGCACACTACAGCTACCAGCAGAATATCATCCAGTAGTTCACCTTTATAGCCTGATTCATGAATCAATGATTTCATACTAATTCTCAAGTCAGTCACTGTTTCCTGGGTTTATAGTATGAACTATGCACCACACAGTCTGTATTAACTCTCCTGATTTCCCTTTACTTTTCTCAATGCAAACACAGTGTTTCAAAAAACAGTCGTAATACTGTAAAAATAATCACACCGTACACTGCTCATTGCAAGACAAATGAGACAGTTTTAATATATACTTGTCAATTTTATTGTATAATTATCTTAGGATAGCAGTACACACATCTGGAACCAATGTAGTAGCACCATTACTTGCAGGAACAAGTTATATGACATGATGCAATAGAGATGATGACAGCTCATCATTGTTACCCTCCAAAGACAGCGATAGAGACTAAACAGTAAATCAAATCAAACTGAAAAGGAACACACAGAAAGGTGGATAACTGCTTTGTTTGCAATCAGGTTTGGTCTTCCACACAAGCATTAAAGCTATGGAACAATATCCAAGAGACATTAGTTGCTTTCATATTTGCAATATGCGCAATATTCACTGATTCACTGTAAAGGAAGCTGCTTTGCTGCAACTTGTTGCCCAATTAAACAGGATGAGCAAAACAGGAAGCTATACTAAACTACACACGAGTTCAGCAAACAGACCAGGCTCTGCTGAAGTAAAGCAACACTGTTACAGCTATCTCAACCACAGACAAAAATATTTTTAATAAACCTATCATATACATGGTGGAACAAAACAAACAAGGAAGCGTTTGGAGCACTTAAAACGAAATGGGGAGACAAGGAAGGGCAGGCAGTGAATCTCAGAGTTTAAGTCAGCAGCGTCTATGCCAAAGAGCTTCATTAACCTGCAAAGTGTCAGCAAAGAAAAAATTGCATTTCTCCTCAAGTTTTCTCTGCCAGTTTAAACAAGGTCTCCTTCCAAGCACTTCCTGTGAAAGCAACGCTAGTTTGGCAACAAAACTGCCACCAGAGAACTATAAGCATTTTTAAAAGGGAGGTTTTAGAGGGAACTAGCATCTCTCTCTGAGCAGGAGGTATTTTGGGCACTCAGACTCCTGTGGGTGACCCTACCCCAAAGGACTTTACTTCTTTGTATGCTTAAATCGCATCAGCTGTAGAACACAACCATGTTTTGCAAATCTGTGTAGACAGCCTTGGTATCCTAACACTGAAAACTAATTTAAGTAGGTCTTCACATCAAAGAACCTCTGCAGGCTTCTTTCATCCCTCCCAGAGGAGCCTACAAGGTGGGAAAACAAACAAACAAACAAAGAACAAAAAAAACACCACGAATCACACCCCCCCAAAAAAAATTACCTCAGTGCAGGTGCTGTAGTCATGACAATATATTAAAAAAACTGTAATATCAATCCCTCTGCCTTGCAAATAAACAGAATTATTTTGACCAAGCCATTTTTCCCGAATTAAATCATAAAAGCTTAATTTTGGCAAGGCCTCATAGGAAGAACAATTTGCAAAAGAAATCAAAGCATAATGTGTAAGGTTAGAAAAACGTACTGTGCAAGACCAGTTTTACAGTAAAAACATTCATGGCAATTGCATTCAACTTTCTCTTTAAAGTTAGTTATAACTCACTGTCTGTTATAATAAATTACAACTTAATGACTAATACGGATATTATAATACTTTTCTAGGATACGAGACTGGATTAGACAACAGACATAGTCAGGATATCCCACATGCATTGTCACAGCACCATAACTCTTCATTTTACAGTTTTCCCTATAATTTTGATGCTTAGTAAGGGAAGAAAAATATAAAACCAAAACTAACCAACAAGAATGTCAGTATGTCAGTGCATCTTACATTTAAGCTACCTC
>NW_008690928.1:0-1898 GCF_000695815.1 Acanthisitta chloris | reverse complement strand
CCTGCTAAGTCCACAAACATCATCACAGTTGTACATCACATTATTAAGAACACAGGGATGGACCATCACAGTCCTGCTTGCTTACAGCATGGCACAGGCTGGCACATTTGCACACTCTGTTATACTTTACAGACCACTTTTCTGGAGTCCCCCAACAACATCCTCAGCACAGAAGGGATTGTTCAACATGTCAATGGACTTGAACTTCCCAGACCCATTCCAGCATCATTCAACTTCATTAAAATTCAGCAGTTTCATAAACTGGCAATTAAAAAATAGTTTTTGGAGGTTGTAAACAGGCACTCTAATCACTGAACCAAAGTGGCCAAGTTGTTTTAACATCAGTTATGTTTTTCTAAGTTGTCTTCACTCCCTTTGCTACACTGCACAAAACAGCTCAACTACTTTAATTGTATTGTACTTCCAAGTTAGGACACTGACATCTAGAATTATGAATTAAAATGGTTTTGTTTTGCATGAGCATCACATTCATGTACTTTAATTGTCACATATTTCTGTGTCATCAACCTTGATTTCTGGTAAGGCCTTCAACACAGTCACACACAACATCCTTGTCACTCATTGGAGAGAGATGGTTTTGATGGATGGACTTATTCAATGGATAAGTAATTGGCTCAATGACCACATCCAAACAGTTTGAATTAATGGCTCAACATCCAAACAGTTGTGTCCCTCAGGAGCCAATACTGGGACCAGTACCGTTCACTATCTTTGTTAATGGCATGGGCAGTGGGATTCAGTGCACCCTCAGCAAACATGCAGATGACACCAAGTGGAGTGGGAGAGCTGATACACCAGAGGAAAGGGATGCCATCCAGAGGGATCTGGACAGGTTTGAGGAGTGGGACCATGGGAACCACTGAGAAACCTGATCTAGTAGTGAGAGATATCCCTGTCCATGGCAGAGGGATTGGATGATCTTTAAAGGTCCCTTCCAACCTAAACCATTCTATGACTACTAGCAAGCCATGCTAATAAATGCCACATAGTGCTACACACCACCTTCAGGACCAAGAACTTGCAAAACCAGCTCTACAAAAATGCAGCACAATCCAAATTTGAGTACAGCAAAAGCATCACTTTTCCAGATGATATCTAATAGCCTAAATACTGCTTGGGCAAAAATAGTCTTCACTAACTAAAACCTGAAGCAGCTCAGAAATCAAAGCTTCTACACTCAGCAGTAACAGGACAGTCTCATTCTAAGATGATCTGAATAGAATAAACCCAAGTTTTGCCAATAGCAGCAAAGGCATACACACTGTATTTAAATACTGACACAGTTTCTCAGTGATATACACAACATGGTAATTTTTGAATTGTAAAAGAGATGTAAACAGCGAAAATAAAAGGTGGAACTTTGATATCTATTTAGCAGGAGCAGAGCACAACAAAAATATTAAGTGAATTTCACGCAATCATTAGGGGGTTTCTGTCTTGTTTTAAAGAAACAAGCTGACCCTAAGCTTGTTTGAGCCTTGTTGCTTCAGCTGGATGTGCATAGGTCTATGAGGCCCAATGGGATTTATCCCAGGTTACTGAAACAGCTGGCAGATGTCATCACAAGATGTCTCTCCATTATTTTTCAAAGGCCTTGGGAGTTTGTGGGGGTCTCTACTGACTGGAAGCTGGCAAACGTTGTCCCAATTTTCAAAAACGACATGAAGAAAGAGACCCTGGTAATTACAGGGCTGTCGGTCTCACTTCAGTGCCCAGAAAAATTATGGAGAATGTTATTCTGGGAGTTACTGAAAAACACTTGAGACAACGCGGTTACTGGACACAGCCAGCATGGGTTCATGAGGGGAAAGTTAACCAACTTAATTTCCTGCTATGACAAGGTCCTTCCCAATCAAGGGAAGCCAGTGGGTGTGGTT
>NW_008690927.1:5606-36588 GCF_000695815.1 Acanthisitta chloris | reverse complement strand
CCAGACCGGCCTGTGTCTGGGAGGGGAACTGTGTGGAGGGGATTGAGTTTTCCATTCGAGTTTAGGAAAAAATCCCAGTGCCCCTGTGCTGTAAGCCTTTCCAGGCTGTCGCTGTGCTGAGGAGTCTTCCTTGTGTCCCCCTCCGGGTGAGGGGTATTTGACTCCTGAAACCAGTACTGCAGCAGGAGAGGACAGTTAGCCTGGCTTACTCATGTTGCATAAGGCTGTTCACTGCTGATGGCTCCTTCTGCATGGGATGAAATCAGAACAAATCCCTGTCGCTTTTTTTACGTTTTAGAGTAACTTTTTCACATTCTTGCTCGGCTCTTCAGTTGCTGACAGAGTTAGCAGCCATTCGTCCAGACAACATGAGAACAAAGGCAAACGAGCATCATGTAAGAGCTCTGGTACTTAGCAGCCCTTGAAAGGACTCCCTTGATCTTAGTGAGGAGCTTTGCCGTGGGTGTTTTCAGCAGTCAGTCACTGACTCTTTGATTTAATTCATTGTGAATTGTGTGCATCCTGAAATCAAGGCTGTTACTTGTACCTAGAAACCTTGCCTCATTGAACTCCTTTGAATACGAGAGCTTCCCTGTTGCTAGAATAATCTCTGTATATGGACAACCTACGTATAATGATGTTTTGAACCTGAGAAATGAGAACAGAAGCACTTCTTCAAAACGAAAAGTTTAGTTACAAAAATTACTTAGTGTATCTGGAATAAAACCTAGTATGATTTCAACTATCAAATATTATACACATTAGAAATAACTGTGAGATGGCAGACTACCATCCCCTAATGGAAATTCAGAACATGGCATTTTAAGCTTCTTGGAATAAAACCCCCCTTTCATTTCCATTCAGTTGGTGGAAATGTGGAAAGTTTAACACTTCTGCAAAGTGCTGAGCAGCTACCAGAGCAGAGAAGGGCACTGAGGCAATGCAGGAGTGAGACATCTTGTCATCCTAAGCACACGCAGATGTGTAGCTCCTAGAATGAGATCAGCACACTGCAAGATCTGACTGTCACTCAGTCAGTGGTGTATCTGGTTTTTTAAGTCCTTGACTCTAAAGCCATCAGAGGGCTTTCCCTGGATCACACTGATGTGGAGCAGTCACTGTTTCTTGTAAAGGAGTCAAGCAGCTCCTCAGCTGCTCTTCATCTTCCTTCCAACTACTGACATCAAAGGAGTTAAAACAATCAACAGCAGCTGTGAATCTGCATTTCTACCACTCATTTCATCCTCATTTCCAAACCAGCAAAACAACCGTGATTCAAAGCTGAAATGCTATATTGTAGTTCAGTTGGTGAGAATTCTAACATTGTTGCACCACCACCCCAACAACTTAGGCAGTTTTGAGTGACTTTTCTGGATAAGATCATTACAGTTCCTGCATTCATTTCTTAATCACTAAAATGGATACAAAGCCCTATCCCTTGAATGACAGAAAGGGAACAGTTTTCCAGAGTCCTTTTCTCTTGCAAGTTTCTGTCCTAAACAGCTCTGTTCTTTCTGCTCGTTCTCAAGACCCATCTTAAGTCTGTATCAGCAAGTAGCTGATGCAGGAACCATGTGACTGAGTTGAGGGACCTCTTTGCAGCTGTATTTCTAACCATTTGGAAGAACCCCACCCTCAGTCTTGAGCAGATGACTTGTTTCTCACACTTGGCATTGTGACTTATTTATGAGTAGGCAAGGGGTAAATATCTACAAGCTGCTTATGGTACTCAGAGACAAATTACAGAATCTTGAGATCAGTATTACTGGCAAAGCGTGGGAAAAGAAAGGCACTACTGAAAGTCATAGGAGCTCTGTAGAACTTCCAGTCTAGTGGCCCATGGACTGCTCAAGAGGGTAGTGAGATGGTGGCAGAGTTCTTAGCTGACAGGAAAAGGTAGGGTAGGTCATAAAACTATGGGATTCAGTTATTGGCACATAAAATAGCTGCTATGATATGAAATTGAGAAGTGTATTGTACCTTATCTATCAGGAGTCATGTCTGTTGTCTCCTAGACTCTGCTAGAGTGCATGTGATCATGATCCACCAGGTATCAATGAAATCAGCAGAATGCCAGTCTACTGGAGAGTGAGAAATCCACATTTTGAGAAATATTTGAGGGTTTTAGTACCAATCATGTGCAGGACCAGTCAGAGAGCAAAATCAGTGTGAACTGACAATGTGGAGTAACATAGAGAGAATTTGAGTTTTATTAGGGATTAGGAGAACTTGCAGAAAAGGTGAAATCAACACTTGAGTCAAGTACCTGTACTTACAAATAGAATATGTATTTATATATATAAAGTTATCGTGAAATAATTACAAGAAATTCTTCTCTGAACATCTTGCCACTATGCAGTCAGGACTGCACATCTTCCATAGACTTCTACGAGTTAATAACACTAGAAGAGAAATATGGTGACTTGCTCTTGTGGTTGACATTGGTTCACCATCTAAGGCAATTTCAGAGGAGCTATTGGGATGGTATGTTAAGTATATTAGTTCACAGTTTGGCATCATTTTTATAGCAGATGCATGCACTTCATCTGACTGTCCTCATCTCTTGCTGCTCATTCTTGAATCATACTGCTGCCTCTGTACAATTCAGTGTCTGAGCAGTGAACCAGATCAGGAGAGTGATGTGGTTTAAAAATAACCCAGCAAAAACCCCCGAACTCAGATCAGGTCTGCGGCTTTTATGTTGTGTGGCTGGCCAGTTGTACTAGTAGGGTGGTTTAAACCGATTCTGCAATTACAGGGGGTTTCTCAGGCAACAGCCTGAACTTTCTACAAGTAGCAAGACTCTGTGAAGTTCAAACCTATATATCTACCTTAAATTGAAGCAGAAATTCATTTCCCTAGCACTGATCTCCTGCTAGAGCTCAAGGATCTTAGTACAAATACTCCTGCCTAGGTCTTGAGGGGTCCTGCTTAAAAAGTGCTATATTAGAGTAAAACAGAATTGCTGATGCCATAAATGTCAACATACAGCATCATGTGAACAAGGTAACCATGCAGTTCTATAAAAGATCATATACAGTCCTTCAAGATTTAATATTTCAAATGCAATTATGAGGTAGTAAGTACTGCTGAGATTTTAATTTGTCAGCCTTTGCATTTGGGAGGAGTATGAACAACGGTGGCTGGGAAAAAAAAAGAACAAAAAATTCACTATCCCTTTAGCCCTTCAATTTGGGAAAAGCAGTGGCTTGGGTCTTTAATCATTCTGTCAACATTGTTTACCTGTAAGACATCCCACTGCTGGTGAGAAGAGGGGAAAGCAAATCATTGTAGGAAGAACATGCTAATTCTGAATGTCTGTCATACTCTGGTTTTGATACCCCAAGCTGGAAGGCATTTGTGTTAGTGTGTGTGGGCTGGCATTGGGTAACTGATCACCTGACTGCTTTTGCTATGTTGCAAGTACATGAAAGCATATGTTCCTAAAAATCTTCATGGAAATGTCTGCTTTCAGCTGTGTCTGTCCTGTGTCTCTTGTGTATCATGTAAGCCTACTGCTGCTTATGGAATAGTGTCTCCAAATCCACTCTCAGTTAGAAATAAAAACAATCAGTGGTTGAGTTCCTGTTCCTAATTAGAAAGAGTTGAATGTTTAATTTTGAAATTGTTTAAATACTTACATAGTAGTATTTCAAATTTGAAACGTCTAAACCTCTGTAATTCACTGAAATATGGAAAATCTAGAGGTTTGGACAGACCATAACTGTGTCTTGTTTTTTCTGTAAGCTTCCTCCCCACAGCCCTCACACCCTCCCCAACAGTGGCAGTGGGCCACAAAGTCTGTTATTCATATACTGTCATCTAAGAAATTATAGAAGGCAAATTCACTCTTACACTTACCCCTGAGGTTCTCTTCAAGAAACTTCATCTTCTCTCTGCAGTAAGACACTTGTGAGCTTGCATGAAGAGGATATATTGTCCACTGACAAGTATAATTAAGCACAGATGTCTGAGACACCTAAAAGCAGCAAATAGTAGCAAGGATCTTAATTTTATCATTTTGTTTGTGTTCTCTTTAGAGATCAGAATTTCATTTAGAGTCAGTTAAAGAGGAACAAGCTTTTCATTTAATCAGCATATAATATCTTCACCCTCACATGATCTCTTTTTAGGCAATACTTTAAAGAAGTTTTTTCTTTTCTTGAACACTCGTGCTGCAGACTTCCCAAAAGAGTCTGCTAATGTTTAAACATGTAATAGTGTCATATGGACAATGACTATGTCAAACTGACTAGGAGAAGAAAACAAAAGATTGTTACAGTTAACAGCAGCTTAACTAATGACTTCATTCTGATTTACAAATAGGTAAGACTGGAAAGTAATCATTATATGTGTATGTGTGATTAATGCATGGCATATCCTTTATTCTTAGACTTTTGTCTAAGATTTTTGGGTTGGAAGGTCAGATTCAACTAAGTAATTAGTTTTGAGTGAAGTTGGGTAGTAATTTATTTTCTCAACCCAAAGGAATTGCTGAGCTTTTGAAAATTTTGCATCTGAAAATCAGAGTGTTTTCATGTACCATCTCTGTGTTTCCCATTGCAGAAGTCTGGAACAGCACAGTTGTAGCATATTTTTTCATTCTTTTCACCCTTAAAAATAAATATTTTAGTTTTATATAGTTGTTTTGACATGAAAAGCAAATATGTATGTTTGGAGAATTTCAACATAAAAAAGTGATCTAGTTTTCATTTTTTCAAAATGTATAATTTCTTTAAAGCAACTCTTTCCTGTAATTAATTTCCATTTCAACATATTTATCTCTCCACAGAAAAAAAATCCTTGATATTGTGAATTTCTAGTTTTTTCGTATTTGTGTTCTTCAATAGGTTCCATATGTGTGCTGATGAGATTGAGTGCAATGGAATGGAACAGAATCCATAAGAACTTTGCCTAGATTTATTTCTTAACTGCAAAGCAGTTTTAAGTTAAATACTGGTCTGTTGCATCTGCTAGGCAAGATAAACCAGAGGACAAGGTAAAAGCACAAGCTTTGGTTATTCAGCCAAGGCTGATATTAGTTTTGCTGACAAGAAGGATCACTTCTGTACTCAGGTATGAATTTATACAGCATTTACCATCAGCGGACCAAAATCACTTAGGATATTATGCACACATACAAAAGTTTCAATTTATATCAGTCTTTGAGTATGTGCATATGTCAATACAGTGACACAGTTATGTTATATAGGACTGCCTTAGTAGTTGTTTTTTACCAAAGGTGTCCATACAAGGCTACTTATATGACTGAATATTTTGAGAGGAATGTGGGTGTTCTTTGTTGTCTGTCTCATATCTTTGTTTGTTGGTTTTTTTTTTAAATAATTTGTAACCAAAAATATGCATGGTAAGTGATTAGTGAAATTAATAGTTTAGAAACTGGGTGAGGCTGAGGTTGAAAGTCTTTGGCTCCATAGGATGAGTAAGACTATGAAAACAGCCCCCAGATGATGAAGGTTTTGGTGTGAAAGAAACATGTGCAGACCATGTTCTTTCAGCAGTGACAACAGCTATGTTTCAGGTAGGAAACAAACTTACAAGACCCCCATACTTCTTGAAAATAAGCTCACAAAAACCCCAAACCAAACCAGTTGTTGGAAGAGAACTGTTGAAAGGAAACATCTGGAGGAAATGCCAATCCAATTTCAATCTTGTCTTCAGGATACCATAACGTACATTTTCCAGGATGTGATACTGTGCTTCATCAGACAACATCACGATGAGATCATACCTTAAAGTAAGGACTCCAGGCCACCTTTATGAAGCATGGTAATAATTATGTCTGATTCTGCTTCCTGAAAGAGCATATTAGAAATATTTCTTAGCAGCTGGTCATTTCTTTGATGCTAGCATGAAATCCTAGATATGCACAAGATAATTACTTCACAAACTCCTAACCTATGTGAAGATGGAAGCAAGCATCTCAAACCAGAAGCCAGCCCTGAGAGGTCAAGAGAGTTACAAAGAAAAGTCTAAGACAAGCCACAGCTAAAGCCAAGACAAAAATACAATAAGAAGGAATTACTGTAGAAGGCAGTGAAATCTGAGTGATTTTGTATATCCAAATGCACAATGTGAAGCTTCTGGATTTTTTTTCAGAGGAGATGAAAAGAAAAGATTGTTCTAGATTTTTATGTATCTTATGTATGTGTATTAATATTGTTCTAGCACTCCTTCCATGGTTGCTCCTAGTATGATTCCAAAACCCAACCATTCTCCATAATGTGTCTTCATTGATTTATTAACCTCTTTAAAAACTAGGGAAAACAAAACTTTCTGGCATGTTTTCAGAGCTCTAGTTGATAAAATGTTCTTAGTCCTAACATTACCTTCATAAGTAGTTATTTGCTGGCTGTGTATTTGTGAATCAGGTCCAATAAAAGTTTAGACCCTCACATTTTAAACACTGAGATTTTTTGCTGATTTGCAGGGACAAGACCAAATCTGTATCATTGTTGTGTGATTTGAAAGAAAGATGTTTGGTTTTTTCAAGTCACAGTCTCATATTTAAGGAAAATGCAAAATATTGAGACTAGGCACAAAACTAGAGAATATACTACTGAGAGTTCATCCACTTACAGGTTAAGTTGGTTGTCCTGGCTCCTACAGGTAAAGTCGGTTGTCCTGCTTCCTCTTTTTTTGCTGAAGTAGGCTGTGTCTCTTTACCTGTTTCGGTTGCTTTTTTTGTATAGTGATCTATATAATGGACACCATAAACAATGTTAAAAGTTGTTGCTATAAAACTTGTAATGAGATTAACCAATGAGCTCCTATCCTACTTAATGAAGTCGCTCTGAGTTCCCTTTGTTTTAGAGTACTGCATGTAGTGGCTTTAATATTTTCTTTTTTTTAGGTTTTGATTGCAACATGTCCTAATTCTGTTTCTTTCTGAAATGTAATCATAGCTGGATGTATTTGAAATGTATGTGGCCTTTTGTGCCCTTGCAAAATCTACAGGCTTAACATTCCATATACATGTTTGAGCTACCTACAGATGTATTTTAACCGCATATTCTATGGGTATGTCTTCTGTTGCAAAATGGACCTGGAGCATTCATAACATACTCATACTTTTTCATTAACTAATTATAAAAACTTCTACACCCTATATACATAGGAATGTCAGGTCTGAAAAACATTATTATCCTTTTTCAGTGAGTGCTTATCATACCTGAGTAGGTGCCCCACAGTATAGTCTATACTGAGAAGAGAATAACCTGACTGCATTGCTCTTTCTGTTATGAAAGAATACTGAGATTCATCTTTTCTTGTTAAAATATATCAGTCTGAAAACAACTATGTGTTACAGCAGCACAATAAACAAAATGCCTTAACAAACTTCTGCAAAAGAGCCTTCTTATAAACGCAATATATTTCTAGGACATCAGTGATTTCCTAAGGAGTAAGTTCTACCATGTTTTATTCCTTTTAACAAGACAGTACTTCCAAAAGTCAAGAAAGGCCATATGTGTGTCTTCTACATAGCTGTGGTTTGCCTCTAAGCGTGGTGATCTGTGTCTTTGTGGGGAGATCCATACTAGACACATATATCAGCTATTGTATGCCAAGTGCATAAACATTTATATAGGGGCAGAATGCACAGTGAAACTGACTGTTTAATAACTCCAATGGCACAGATGATTCAGAAAATCATTCACGTCCTGGAGGACCACACAAGCGTACGTTCAGCTGTGGCAGAGCCCTGCATTTTAGTGAACTGAAAGTTCAGCTTGTACATGAATGTCCTGATTAAAGACTCAGTGACTGAATTTGTGCCAGCTTTCAGCTTTGTTTGGGAGCTGGTTCCCCAGCTGTATTTGTTTCCCCCAGCTGCTACACTAGAAAGACCAGGGGTGGCCATGTCCTGCACATGTTCCCTGCTCCTCCACTTCTTCACCAGGCTGAAAAGGCTTGGCCAAATCCATCACCCCTTGCAGGGAAGCTGTTATGCCTTGGGTGAGGGATTGCCAACAGGTCACTTTGGGCACCCCTGGCAGGGCACGGATTGCAGGGCAGCTGCAGGGCACCCTGTGGGAAAGGCCAGCACACAGCTCATTCCAGCTGATTCCAGCCAGTTCCAGTCAGCTCCCTCAACAGCTCCCTGAGGGCTGGGACAGCCAGCCAAGTCGGGGGCACCTCTTACAACCCCTGACAAAGGGCAAAGAAGTGCACAGGTGGTGTGTGAGGGGAAAACAGTGACAGACAAACCTGCGAGCACCAGGGTGGGGCCAGGAGTGGGGAAAGTGCCCCAAGTGCCAGAGCAGGGACTCCCTTGTGGCTTGGGGAGAGGAAACACCTTTAAAAAGATATCCATGCTGTGGTTCATGGACAACCCCCATCCTGGAACCAGTGGATATGGCTTGAAGGAGCTACAGACTGTGAAGAGCCCACACTGTAGCAGGCTTTCCTGAAAGAAACTGTGGTCCTGGAGAGCTCACGCTGGAGCACAGTTTTCCTGTCAGGAACTGTACCATGGACAGCCCATGCTGGAGCTGGTTCCCCTGACAGGAACCATAGTCCTGGAGAGCCCACGTTGTAGCAAGTGCTCCTGGCAGGAATTGCACCCGTGCTGCAGCAGGTTCTTATGACAAGAACTGGGGTCCATGGAGAGGAACTGCAGCCCATGGAGAGGACCCACACTGGAGCTGTGGAAAAATGTGAGAAGGAGGGATAGGCAGGAAGGGATTGTTATACACCCATAGTAACCTCACATTCCCCATCCCCTCTGCACCTCTTGGGCATGGTTAGGAGATACATAGGACGTGGGAACTGAGGAGTGAAGTCAAACAGGGAATAAAGTGGTGGTGCTGGTGGAGAAGGTGGTGTTTTGTCTTTGTTTCTCACTCTCCAAATCTATTTTAACTAGCATGAAGTTATTTTTTCCATAATTCAATCAATCTTCTTGATGCCAGTGACTTGTAAGTGATCTCTCTTTTTCTTGACCTAAAAGCTTTTTACATCATGCTTTCTCCCCTTGTCCTGTTTGAGAAGGGGAAGTGAGAGAGCAGCTGGGTGGTGTCTGGCAGCCAGACAAGGTCAACTCACCGCAAAGTTCCAGACCTTTTCCAATTCCACAATCCTACTCTAATTGTAATGGGAATAGGGCTGTAAAATTTGAGGGGTAATCAATATTCAGGGCAATATTCAAGGTATAAATGAAGCAACTTATACAATATCCTGAATATGTTCTGTTTAGATCTCTCACCTAAAACATGATTTGGCTCTTCTTTTAAAGCCTTTTTTTTTGTGAAACTTAGAATGATAAAAGAAGGCTAAATCAAGGTCTAATACCTGCAGAAAAGTCAGGCTAGTTCTTCATAACTAAACAGTAATAACCACTCATTGTTTGGCTTTACAGACATTAAAGTGATGTGAAATTTCTTGTATGATATATAAACAAAGGCTTCAAATCTTGGTTATACAAATATCTCTCTAGGGTTTACACTGTTACAAGCTCAGTATTTTACCTTGTAATCTCACCTTTGATAACCTTTCTCTACCATGTCTTCCCCATGGGAATCCTTCCTGGGACTGTACAGAGGGTTGAAGAATTAAAAAAGGATTGATGATCTTGTCCTATATATGTGAATGTGTGACAGATTTAGATAAGGTGACTGAAGAATCTACAGCCCAGTATTTATTGCATAATGATTAGAGATACAAAAATGCATCATAATTTTAAGAACAAAAGATTTTCTTGTTTTAGGCAGTTATCTTTTTATGCTCATGAATTTAGAGCAAGTGTAGAGATATACTAATAAAAACCCATGCTTATATTTAAATATCATCAAAGTCATATGTGATAGCACCTAAAATTTTATATGAAAAATGATATGGGTATTAACCTACCACATAAGAAAAGAAAAGAACAAAAATAACTTAGCCATCTTCTTTCTCTTGACATATCTGAACCACAGTTTTCTCTTTATTCTCACAGTTAAGATTTATTCCTGTACACAAACTGACCATAAATGAGCATACAGTTTGCACCACAGACATGCCTTTGGGGTAATAAGACATAATATCTGTTTTGAGAAATGAGTGTTGCTTATCTAAAATAAAATTTTCTGCTTACTGAGATCACAGAAGGCAGTTCAGACACAAGTAAACCAGAATTTAAGTGTCATCACAGATGGGTAAATATAAGATGTTGAATATGTATTTTGTGTAGCTAAGACAAAATTGTATGTTTTACAGAAAAGCAAATTCAGATCTATAAATAACATATGCTGAACATCTTCAGCAATGAGCCATGTCTCTGTAACCCTCAGTAGCCGTAAAAGCTGTTCAGCATTTCAGTTAATACAGCAGAGATTTGACCAAAATATTCATTGTTTAATGTTAGACTCAGTTTGAAATTCCAGATCTTTTAATAGCTGAGGGAGTTTTCTCATTGTTTCCAAGCAGACCACAATCTGTGTATTTGAGTCTGTATGAAAACTTGAGCATAAACATTAGATTGGATCAGATTCATGTGCTTTGCAATGTGATTTTTTGCTTCAGATTTTTGAAAAATGAAAATTGATCTGTTTAAAACCCTCACGAAAACTCTGGCATATTTATTTAAAATATGATTACATAAATACTTTGCACAATGTATGAAAAATAGATTAGTTAAGTGAATTATCCCAGAATCTTTCAATTTTGAAATGATAAAGCGCGTTATAATAGCTTTACTATATCCTATCAGTGTCATCAACCTTCTGTTTTTTGAAAAGAAGTCATGTATTTTCTTCTTGTGAAGTATACGGAAGTGTAATCTCTTTCTGAACAAACTTTGTTTCTGCTATAAATTGATTGCAGTTACTGTGAAGAAAAAGTCACTAAACATCTCCCAACATATTCCAGTGATTCATGTATTGACCGTAAGTCTTTCAAAGTCAAGAATAAAGGTCTTTACAAACATAAAATCTCAGAAAATATAGAGTTAAAAGGGCAGTCATCAGTTTAAAGAAAAAAGTTAAATGATGAATTTGTTTGTGGTAGTTTTACTTGCTCCTGATAATTTTGACCATTTTGTAATTTAGCAATTTTCAAAGTTATTGCTTATCTGAAACAGTAAATAATGCTTGTGTAAGCAAACCTGACAACCAGATTTTTATATATTAGAAAGCTTAAGTTGGGTATATCTCTGCATGAATACAGGAGTAACCTTCTGAACTCAACTGGATCATGTGCAGAGATACCTGCACTGGTTTTTTATCTTCTTGTCTAGATCCATTCTTTTATTTACCTCTAGTTTGAAAGACCAGAAATGTCTGCTTTTTTTTTAAATTTAAAATCCAAAACCTAGACTTTTGTCATCTCTGTTTTCAGAAGCTTTTTGAATATTCATAGTGTTGGCCGCATGTTCATCCTTGATGGTTTAGCTCTTGAAAATGTTATTAGATGCAGTTTGTGAAGCCTGTGAAATCATCTAGCTCTATTTTTATGTATTTCCAGGAGGTCTGATGTTTTGAAATTAAGGAAGCCACATGTGTCAGTCCAGTGATACAATTCTGCTCCAGAGAAGATACTTGAGTCCAGTGTTCGTGGTCATTCAATTTGATATACCCATAAAATGCTAAATATGTTTTAAAGAATTGCTCTTTTCCATAGGAAGGTCAATCCAGTGCTTCTGAAATCACAAGGAGACTGCAATGACTGTGGGACTTCAGGCTTCTTCTTCAGAGAAGATAGAACAATCCCAAAAGTTAGTGGTAGTAGGGGCCTGCTTTCCACAGGGGAAAGAATTGCAGCTTTTCAAATGTCTTCATGTTTAAAGGAACCAGTTCACTAATGGAAATTTCAGTGCAAACATTAGCACTCCCTGAAGTTTATTTTCTTGGTTTGCTGATTTACAAACTGCTCTCTGAAATGAATTTTGAAATTTTTTTATATTTATCATTGTTTATGTCTGCTAACTGTTAAGTATAAGCAATAGCTAATTATTCACAAGGGATGTTGTTTTTCCTTCATTTTCTGATTAATTTATGCAAAAGATAAAGCAAAGAGGAGTATTGGCATTAAAATTTCAGAGAAAAAAATGTATTCTGGAAACATAAACATTTAACTTACAATCATGAATTGTTTGGGGTCTACTACTGTAATGAGTCATAGAATTGTAGAATCATAGAATACAAGGCTGGAAGGGAACCTCAGGAATCATCTGGTCCAACCTTTCTTGGCAAAAGCTAGTCTAGACAAGACGGCTCAGCACCCTGTGCAGCTGAATCTAAAGTGCCAGATGCTGGGGAATCCCGCACTTGCCTGGGTAGATGACTCCAGTGGCTGATTGTTCTCATCGTGGAATTTTCCTCTTGTGTCCAATTGGAATCTTCCCAGGAGTAATTTATACCCATTACCCCTTGTCTTTTCCATATGACTCCTCATAAAATGGGAGTCTCCACCTTCTTTGTAGCCACCCCTTAAATACTAGAACATGGGGATAAGGTCTCCCCTAAGACTTCTTTTTCCAAGGCTGAACAAACCCAGTTCTCCCAGAATTCCTCATATGGCAGGCTTCCTAGTCCTTGGATCATCTCTGTTGCCTTTCTCTGGACCCTCCCCAGCCTGCCCACATAGTAGTTTGCATATTGGGGACCAAAACTGAAGACAGTATTCCAAGTGTGGTCTGGAAGTAGCACCTTCCAGGTGAAAGGTAATGCTGGGATATCATGGGATAATGACTTCTTTATCTCTGCTGGTGATGCCCTTGTTGATTCAGCCCAGCATCCCACTAGCTTTTTCTGCCACAGCAGCACTCTTCATTCATATTGAGCTGCTTGTCCATCAGGACCCCCAGGTCCCTTTCACAGAGCTTCTCCTCAGATGGTTAGATCCCAGCCTGTGCTATGCTCCTGGATTATGTTTTCCCAGGTGCAAAAACTTGTCCTTGCTGAATTTCATAAATATCTTCTTAGCCTACTCTTCTGGTCTATGCAGACATTCCTACAAGGTGGCTCTGTCAAAGTGTCCACTTCCCTACTCAGTTTGCTATCATCAGCAAATTTCATCGGGTACACTTGGTCCCATCATCCAGATAATTTATGAAGATGTTAAAGAGCAATGTGCCCTATATCTATCCCTGGGGGCCCCCACTTGAAATGCAGGAAGATAGATGTAGAATGTAGATACAGATGTAGCCATAGACACAGATGTATACACAGATACAGATGCATACACACACATACACCCATTAAAGGGAAAACAACTATCCCTTAAAAGGGTTTAAACTGATGCCTATGCATCTTTTAAAATTACTTTTTAAACACTGCAGACTCTGTATTTCAACAAGAACTGTAGTCACTGCAAAGAGAGAATGCAGCAAACACTGTGCTACTTTGCAAGCGGGGAAAGGCCTGTTTAAGTCTGGGGAGATATCTGAAGCACAGATTCATAAGCACAAAGGAAGTGTCATGCATAGTTCTGGTATTTGGATCAAAAATTGCAGCTCTGGATCTAATCAGTTGAGCACAGAGGCTGACTTCAATAGATATGTGTGTGTAGGAGTAAGTAATTATTTGCCATCTTAGGCTGTAGCAGCCAGCAGAGCTGACAATGAGCTGTGGCTTGTAGAGAAGTACACCATAGTAAATCATGCAGATCATATATTAAAAACTTTAAGATGCACCAATACAGTTTGTAAGGTGGACTGCAGACTTTTATTCCATGTCTCAAAGGTAAATAGTGTATGTCTGAGGGATGGTTGGGGATGAGAGGTCAGTGGAGTTAGACTGATTTGTACCCTCTGAGAATCTGTTATGGTGAATTATTTCCAGTCACTCCTTGAGCAGTAGGCATATATTTTTATCTTTCTAAAATATTTTCCTCCACTTGCCTCTATTCAACAGTGGTTGCTGACATTATATATTTGAGAGCAATTTTGTCACAAGTAGGACCAGTTTCAGTGACAGCTGAAGTTTTCCCATAAATGTGTGTGGATTATGCAATTTAAACGAACAGAATTCAATCTTAGCTGGCTGGCATGTTGATCATAATCACAGTTAGTTTTCAGAGAGTATTTTATAGTCTTTGCACATATGATCTCTGCAACTCAGAGTGTTTGCATACCACGCAGCATCTGGCTCAGTTTTTACAGGACCCTAACAGATGCAGTCAGGAACAATGTATAACTCCCTGATGTCTAAAAATAATTGTATTTCAGTAATCTCTTATGCTATAATCAGTATCTCATACAAATGTAATCATTTTAAGCATTGGAAACTTCTCTGAATTTCAAAGGAAATGCCCACAGCAGGTAGCTGTTTTTTTCTTTAACACAGAAGAAATACTAGAGATAGAGAATACTTATAAAAATATATTGAAATCATTGTGTCGGGATGGTTTTAACATAAACCACATTAGAAATATTTTGACTATCAAATCAACTCTCCATATAAAAGATGTAAATGACATATTTACTTAATCTATTACTAGTATCAGGCCTGCATAATTTTATGTTAATGAACTTACAAAATTGTTTCTATTTTCTCATATCAACAAGAAGAAAACTGTGTTTCATTTATGTCTGGAGTATAGAATACACCATTGTAACATAGTGGAAGGAAGTCTAACCTCATCAAGCCACATGTTGGGCTCATACTTTTAGTTCTTCCACAGAAGTATCATTGACTGAAGTGAATGTTTTGCCTAAATAGATGAAAGCCAGAGAGAGCAGGATGAAATGCCTGGTGAAACAGACTGCTTGCTGTAACTTTAAAATAAATAATGTCCCACAACTGCGAGGAACTCCAAGCACAAATCATAGGTAACCCTTTCAGATCCATGCAGTAGGTCTGAAGTTGAAACCAAATTTTAGGATCTTATTTTGCTGTGGAGAGAATCATAAAGCTAACATTTGTCTAGGTTTTCTCTATCTTCAGTCCTTCAGTTTTCACTGGCAGGAAGAGAGGAGGATGGGTTTTGTTTGGGATTCCCAGGGCTCCAGCAGGAGGATGGGTTTTGTTTGGGATTCCCAGGGCTCCAGCAGGACTCTGGGCTGCAGCCTTTGGAACTAGTTACCACTAGTATAGTAACCACAACTGGACCACACTGGTTGGACTAGTAACCACTATGCATAGCTCTTTTATTCAGGACACGTGTAATGAGATGGAAAATGAGCAAATTAGGAACAGCATTAGGTATGACTCTTCAAGTTAATACAAAGACCACTAGTTTCAAGCCAAGCATGAAACAGGTGTCTGAAGTGGTTTGCCATTGAGGAAGGATATAGGAATTCCTGCATACACATATAAGCAATCAAAGTGAGACCAGGCTCTGTGGACAGTGTATATGAACAGCATCAAGCACATGCCTCTCCTATTACTTGAGAATTGTCTGTCAAGGAAAAAGGAAATTAAAGTTTTGTTAGGCAGCTTATTCAAACCAGAATGAGCTTTGAAATCTGAGGTCTTCATATATTACCAGCAAAGATATCTCCAGTTAGTCAGGTTTCCCCTGCAACACACGATACAAAAATAGAAAAAAAATAAATTAAAAAATCCTACCCCAAATCCAGGAATTAGATCTGTCTAATCACTTAGAGATTCAAAAGGTAACTGATTTTGAGGTATGCTCACTTTTGTGAAACAGAGATCACCTAATTAACAGCTAAATACCACGTGACTTGAATGATCTATCACATATAATTATGTGCAAATAATAGCCTTACATTTCAGAAAATCCATAGGCAGTAATTTGTTTGGACAAGTGTCAGTGAACAGTGATGAATGATTCTGTAAGATCATTGATGGTTTGTGGCTCAGTTCTAACAGGGAAAATGACATGTAGTAAACAGAGTGTTAATTTTGAGCAATTCATCCAAATTCTGCTAAAAGGCTTTTTGGAGAAAAGATGACAAGGTTTCAATTCTCATTTTCTGCAATTCGTTTCTGTGTTGCAAATATCTTATAGATAGCGAGTCAAGAATATGCTCCTCACAACATGAGCAATTCTAGCTGTATATACAATAAAGCATTGTTAAGTGACAGCATTAATCCTAAAATGTCAGATGTATAATATTTTTGAGTTTGCTTTTCTTGTCAGTTTCATGTGGTTCTAGCTTTAATATCCTTAAGGATTTTGTTTTCCAGAGCAAGGTGCTCTGGAGAGCACTCCAAATTATCTGACATCCTTTTAATATTGTCTTTCCAAGATTTCAGAAATTTGGGATGAAAATCCTAGAATCTGAGAGGTGCATCATAGCATGAATTATTTGTAAATGTTGTTTAATTATTATGATTATTATTATTATGAACTGGATGCAACATTCAGCCAGTGATGTTTTTCTTTTTCCCCATGTTACTCAAGTCTGCCCTTTCATCTTTTGACTCACACACAGCTCTTCTTCATCAATCCTTGGTTTGGTTGTTAGTTGCATGACAAACCTTTGCTTAATCATTTTTGTCCTGTGTTTGAGAAATTGTGGGTGGTAGGGCTATTTATTTGCTGCTCTTGCAGACCCTGTTCCTGGATGATCTGCCAAGTGTACTCTCATATCCATACAGAATCAGGATTTCTTCATATAGGCACAGCTTTCAGTGCTGGAATTGTCACCTCACAGAAATGGTATTTCTCCTATCTACTTGTGAAGGAGAGGTGCTATACAGTCTTGTACCTTAGTTATTAGGATAGAATATTGTGGGGATTCACTGATTTTTATACACTAATGTACATTTTATGAAGATAAATTTATATGCTGGATGAATTTTGGCCAATTCCTCTGCAAGTAAAAGGACCACTTCTGCTAGTAAGTGATATTTTTGTCAAGCTGTTCATCTGTACTAAAACAGTCCTCAGTTTCATGATCTTCTTTCAATGCAGATTAGGAAGTTCTTGATCTGAAAGTACAGGATGAAATAGAAAACAAAACAGGTTTCCTCTTTATTATGTTCTATGATGCATATTTTTCACATCACTGCAAATTTATGTTTTTCCCTACTAACTGAAATATATTGCAATTGACTCATTCTCATACCATATAATGTAATACACCAACACCAGGAAGGAAAGGCATTTTGAATTTTTTTTATCAACTACAGCAATAAATAACATGCATATGGGAGATATGAAAGGACTTAGTATCTTAACTATGTATCTAAGCTTAGTCTGTTAGCTTCAGTGCCATCAAACTCCAGAAACAGGGAAGAAGGGAAGATGGACTTGCATTTTTTGTTTGTACAGTACAATACTTTTCTCATCTATTATTATGCAGAGTATATTTAAAGCAACAGAACCAAAGCTAGTCACTTACTGAATTAAGTTTTATTTCTAAACTTCAGCAAAACCAGATCCATCTGGAGAGTATAATGTCCAAATGCTTCTTTTGGTCTTCCTGAAAGTGATTAAAGCAAGAGCAATTTTGCTGTGGGGCTTGTGGAAAAATAAAGCTTGCTCATTGCTAGGATTTTAGATTCTGGAGTTAATTTCTTCTTAACTAGAGTTTTTGTAAAATGAATTTGCCAATACCTTAACCATCTCAGAGGGGAATGAGAGGCCAAATGAATTCTCAGCAGTTAAAATCAGCTAATTCTGTTTGGATAGATTTTTCTGGCCAGCTCAAAATGTGTGGTTTGACTTCCTCTAGCTTCTTATGTTCAAACAGGCATAGATACTAGCTAGCTTATGTTTCCAGTGATGTGCTAGAACAAAGGCTTTTGTCTTGCAAACACCTTTTTTCACAGCGAGAGAACAATAAGTGATATAAGGGGCACTAAGGAAGATTCAGGCAAACCAGCAGTTCAGCCTGTATAAAGCAGGAGAAATTGTGAAGCACTCAAACTTCAAAACTCCCATTTGAGTATAGCAATATTTGTGCAACAGAATTTACTGTTTTCAAACAATACAACTTAATCACCTCTCTTCTTTAGAAAGTCTTAATTTAAAAAAATTAAGAGAATTCTGCTTCCAGTTTTGGTGTTATTTTCTAAGGGAAAACAGTAGAAGGGATGAATCTTTTTTCAGATTAGTTTTACTAATGCTTCTCATTTCCTGTTAGCAGTTTTTTGTTCCTACTGTCTTATGACTTACTTTAAACTATACCCTGAGAGAATCTAAACTGTGCTGCCTTACAGTGTGCATAGCTGAGTGCTTCTTGAAAAGATCCAGGAAAAAGTCATTCCACTTTTCCACAAGGCCTGAGGATTTCGAGGACTGAGCATTTTCATTCCTATATACCTTGGAAATGGGATAAAATTTTCTGAAGGAGCCTGGATATAACTGAGAGACTTTAGTTACATGAAACAACAATAAATCTGAATGGTTTGTTGCAGAATAAATAGTTTCACTAGACTTTAGTTTTCATTTGATACTCTCAAGAACATAATGTGCCAAGGAGCTGTAAAATGTGCAAAATCCCATTGCGTATCTTATTTCAGGTGACTCCTTTTATTAAAACCACAAGAATATTTTAATTATAAAATCTATTTCATGTAAATAGAAAAATTCAAGATGTAGTTCTTTCTTCTTGATTTTTTTTTTCCTTTTATTTGTTTTCAGCATTAGTTTGATGCAGTTTCAGAGCTCTTTCACAATCCTACAGCCATGCTTTGCACAAGACCTTTCCATAGAGATTCTGGTAACCGGAAGCTTGATGTAAACAAAACCCAAACAGCAAAGGGCTTCGCAACAGGCTCTGTTTACAGGCATGGGTGAATCCTGACAGACAAAGGAAGACTTTTGAGAAGGGTTAGGGCATTTCAGGAAAACCAGTATGTTTTATTACTAATATTTATTCCATTTTTATTACTAGAAAAATTCTGCTATGCTATATTCCCACTCATAAGAACAATTCCTTTCCAGTTAAGTATTTAAAGTGAAATTTTCTAACTATTTTTCCCAACACATCTGTAGCTCCTGTGAGCTTTTAAGAGATGAGGTCTAATATCCCTTGATTGCTTTTGAAAGTCTTGTGGTTACTTTAATATACTCTTGTCTATGTCTCTAGTGTAGTGTACTTGCTAGCAAAATGTTTTTATAGCACATGAACATAAGATTTTGGAAAGTTTTACCAAGTGTATGTCAAGGATTATTCTCTTATCACAGAGAAATAAAAGCAAATGTAACAAATACTCTATTTACTGGTCTTGTATAAGACCAGCAACATAACATAAAAGTACTTAAATATACTGAGAATGTTTCTTAAGCAATACCAAATTTATATCTTGCTGACTATGGGAAAAAGAAGGCTTAAAATTCTTTAGATACTACTGAACAGAGGAAGTGCTTATAAATGAAAGTTATATGCAGTCAGTGAAGTACAAAGAGATTATTGTATTCAAATGGTAAAGGGGGCTGGTTTCTGAAGGACAGGATAAAATGGGTTGGAGAATGGGGTAGAGCAAGAAGGTCAGGATCTCTGGTATATAATAATTTTTTCTGGTGTGTTCAGAGGTTGTGTCAGAATTGTTGTTAGAAACTGTTATGGTTGCTATCAACAGAAATCAAGATGAAGTTACATGGTCTGAAAACACAGGAACAATTTTCTAACTCCAAGGTCTGGGTGCATCATGCACCCCTGAGTTAGAAATGGAGCTAGGTGGGAGTAGTTTCAGATAAAGACTTCGGTACCAACAGCCCCCACTGCTTCCTATTCAGTACTGGAGTCATACTTACAGCAGATGTCATCTTGACATTTTTCATATATAGTAGATGGATACCATGTAGATAACCCTAACTACTGTAATAATGCACATAACTCAAATTATTGCTTAGGGAATATCTTGTCTTCAGAGAGGAAATTGACCAGTGCAGGTAACTGGGAACATTTCTTGGATATGTAAGCTACATTATTTTAATCTAGTTCAAAACCAAAATGGCTTGCACAGTTTTAGATTTATTCCATATATTCATGAAAGCTGATGTTGAGGCTGATCCTATATTTCCATTATCTCTAACAACTTTTCTTACCATGAGTAGCATTAGGTGGAAAAAGGAATTAAGGCCACAGAGGAAGGTGTTTCATCTGCAGATGAATTTTTATCTAGGCAGTAATACCTGGCTTGCTCACAGAAGAAAAGCTCTAATAAAATGTTGAACTTCTTGCTTGCTGTAACTGTTGTTTTATTGTATTAATGAAGCATTAATAAGAACAAACATGAACATGTCTGCAAATTTACTTATTAAATATTTATAAAAATATGCAAACTGCATAGCTACTGTATTAAATTAAATTGCCACCATTTAGGATAAATGGAACATATATTGGGTTATAATGTGATTTTAAATTGTTTGAACAATCCAGATAAATGCTAGAGGCAAGACCTTGTAGTTTTTCCCATTCAAAAGAGACTAGGCTACTGCTGAAAAACCTTAAATTAGTAAATCAGTATCCGTGACAGACATGTTGAAAAGAATGTGTCACATGGAAAAGCTAGAAAGAAAAACTATCTTGGTCACAAACAGAAGTTACTGTATCTGGCCAGAAATTTTCCATCATAATACTTTTCTATTAAGACATGCAGTTTTAGTTCAGTCAAATAGCCTGAAATTATTAGTGTCCATTATTATTGTCGCTGCAGAAATAAAAAAAAGATGCACTTCCTTGAACTTATGAATCCTTGCCTGGTCTGTGGCAAGGGATCCAGGGATCTTGGCCCTGAGAGATGCTCATACCCCCTGGGGACTTTGGTCACCACAGACCTGTTGCCTTGCAAAGTGGGAGGGCTGGAAGCCCACAGAGCTGGGTGGCCTGCTGGGACAGCCACAGGCCCACGCGATGGGGCCACCTCATCCTTAGGCCCTTGATCCACAGATTCCCACCTGTTCCCTTCAATAACCATGCTAAGGGGTCAAATGGTTTAATAAGGCCATTGGTGACTTTTCCTGACTATGTAATTTAGAAATCAATAAATCATGGAAAAACAGTTCACCAGAGGCACACCTCCTCTGTGGTGCAACCCTATGCAGAAGGCTGCGCCAGAAGTTGGAGTACTATGCCTGGAAATCTGGGTGGATGTGGATGTATCGTGTTTTGGAGCAAGCATCATGCTCCCTTGAGCCATGGGGCAAGGCCTTGGCTGCTGTGTGTCTGCGCAGCGTGTGTGTCATGGAACAGAAGTCTTAAAACAGGAATTGCCACATACCTGCTGTAGTAATTTTGCTTAGCAGACAAATTGGAGATTTTGTGCCACTGAGTGATGTGGTTCTGTTCCTGCTGCTGCTGCTTTCTAAACACCTCATGGCAGACTGAAATAAACTGACACTCCTAAACTGAACTGAACAGACCCTCAAATATCTTATTTTCCTGTTCAAAGTTTCAAACAATTCAACTGCAAAATGTATTTATTCAGTACTAGCAAGAATATGTTGTTGCTTAATTTAAAAAGAGAATTAAGCAATAAATCAGTATTAAAATATTAAAAAAATATAAAGCCTAGGCAACCCAGGAACAAAGGGACTGTGAATATTATGATTGCTTAAGTTCTGAGCCAGAATTTTGCAACTCTGCTACCAATTTCTAATATTTGTGGGGGTTTTTTCTACAATATATGAGCAGAAACAGATGTTTTTCACTACCAACATCTGATCTGTGTGTGAAGAATTATGGGCATTATATACTGTCAAAGCAATGAGTGGTATTTAACCATGCAGACTCCTGTTAACCTCAGAGAGAACTATACTGGTAAGCACCTGCATATTGTCCTCAAACTTTAGAGCAACCCATCATGACAGTCAGGTCTCTATAAATGATATAAAAGTATTTAAAGAAACAATCAGATTCATTTAGATAATTCCAAACAAAGCCAAGTTTTAGTTTCCAGCAGTGTTAGAGTAATGAATTGGTTTCGAATTGATAATTCAACAACAATTTCAGGTATCAATCCCTTGTTTTAAACTTAAACATGAGTCCTCTTAAGTATTCCTGCACATTCAGCTTCTTTAGGTTCTGCAGGACAGCCTCAGGCTGGGCTTAAGTGTCTTCTTCTGCTTAAGAGGATCACTGTCTGATATACTATTTTTGTTGTTCCTACTCTGTTTCCCTTCTCGACATGGATCAAGGAAACTGGAAAGTCATGAAGTCAGTATTTCACCTCAAGTTTCCTCAACTACCCAGGCTGGAATGCCCAATGGAAAAAGGCATTTAGCTATGATAGCTATGTTTTTGCTGTCTCAGTAGTAATCTTCTTGGCCATCAAGTTAGAATAAACTGTGGCATGTACAGAGCCTGTGTAAATCAGCCTTGGGGTTATGACAGAGCAGAGCCATGCTACATCTCTTATGCCCCCACAAGGACGTTTAAAGATCCCCTGGATCTAGCATATTTGATAAATATCAGATATGATACTGTTACTTGCAATCATAAAGTGATAATGGCTTGTTTTATATGACCTTTGTGAAAGCTCATTTTTGCACATCCAAGTATTTGCTCCAAGTTCCCCATAGTTTATATAGTCAATATTGGAAACAAGAGGAAATTCCCCAGAGCAGCCAAGTTGCTTGAATTGAAAAGAATCCTGAGAATTCCTTTTCTAACCCAGTGTTTTCCAAAGTAATCGCCATAAATCTGTCAAATCCATTCCAGACTGGTATTTTATGACAGAGTATTCCCCTTGCTATACTCAATGGAAAAGACTGTCATCCATGCCCTCTTTGCATTAACCAAAGAGGCATACTGAAGGATGATAACTTAGAGAAGATGAACACGATACAGAATTTCATAATAATTTTCAGTTTGAAGGGTACTCAAGTAACAAAGCAATAATGAAGAGCTAGGTGCATCAATGAAGCCATTCTTGCTACCAGATGCAACTCTGTAAATAAGAGATTTGCTATCAAAAGCTGCATGTCAGTCAATGGACTATGTTAGTTCTAGTATGCATTTATTGGAAAAGAAATTTCTACTGCAAATGTTATAGTCTGCTGCTTTAGAAGAAACAGCTATTTCATTTGTTGGAAGAACAGAAATCATAAAATCTGAAACTCCTGTAACTTTCAGGGAAATGTGTGGCCAGGAAAGAAGAGAGATACTGTGAAAATGTGTCCAAAGTCACCTGGATTGTGCTCTCAGGTGACACCCTGAGCAGTCCTATCAGAGACCCAAATGGCACACTGCTAACTCCAGCCACATAAATTGGATATGCGCCTAAGCTAGTGTCTTGGTTTAACCCCAGCCAGCCACCAAGCACCATGCAGCCACTTGATCACACCCCCAGCAGCAGGATGGAGGAGAGAATGAGAAGGGTAAAAGCTAGAAAAGATCATGGGTTGAGATAAAGACAGTTTAATAGGGAAAGCAAAAGCCACACACACAAGCAAAGCAAAACAAGGAATTAATTCACTGCTTCCCATGGGCAGGAGGTGTTCAGCACCTCCAGGAGAGCCGAGCCCTGGCACAAGTAACGGTTCCTTGCGAAGACAAACGCCATCACTCCAGATGTCCCCTTTCCTCCTTCTTCCTCCCATCTTATATACTGAACATGATTTCAGATGGTATGAAATATCCCTTTGGTCAGTTTGGGTCACCTGTCCTGACTGTGTCTCCTCCCAGTCTCCCATGCATCCCCAATTTCCTTGCCAGCATGGCAGTACGAAAAGCCACCTTGGGTCTGTGTGTGCTCCGCTCAGCAACAACAAAAACATCTCTGCAATATCAACCCTGTGTTCTGCACAAATCCTAAACATAGCCCCATACTAACCACTATGAAAAAGTTAACTCTATGTTAGACCAAACCAGCACAGCTGGAAATGTTGGATACGTGTTTGCACAGTGGGAGAAGTTTTGCTCATGTCTTTGATAGCGATGTGCTTGTGATCTGCTGAAACTTTTATAACCTAAAAAAGATCGGCCTGCATTCTGCATTACTGTGACCCTTGCTTTTCCTAAAGTGAAATTAAACAATCCACATATACTGAAAGTTGAAGTAGGACTTTGTTGTTGCCCCTGTGACAAAGGTCAGAGTTCACTGATGTGACTGTGAGGTGCTTGTGTCCAAGGGTGATCCCGGATTCCCTACCTACCCTCACCACTCACCAGGTGCAAGCTGGGCTAGGTATATCATCTCTGAAGAAGGAGAAGAGAAGCTGTGGACCAGATAATGTACATGTATTTGATTTCTGATTTGCTATAAAGAAAACATTGCTACTTGTTTTGTCAAGGCTTATGGCAAAGCCACCAACTAGGCACCACTTGATGAAGAGATTTGGACTAATTCCTGTCACTGTAACATATTATTTCAGAAAACAAATATGGAGAACAGGGAGTGAGGTGATTTTTTTTCGTAAAGCTCTTGTCTAATATCGCCTAGATGATACCACTGATGACAAGAAGCAGATTTAAGCACTCTTAGCTGACCCATAAGGGCATGTGGCTGCCTCTTCTTGTCTCTCCAGGGCTGGCCCCCATGCCCTCTGGGGCTAGTGCTCTGCTTCTTCAGTGTGTCACAGAAGGGGCATTAGACTAATGGCTTTCATTGTTTTTCCTGGAGGAGAGGCAAGTTATGTTATGAGGATAAGCTTTCCCTCATCAAGGGAAAATGGTGTGAAATCTCCTTCAGGGTAAAGCTTTGATCATTATTCTTCCTCTCTCAGAGTTATTTTGACACTTTTTTTGCAGCAGAGGACAGGCAAGGCTGTAACAGTCAATTGGTTATAAATTCCTTCGCATTGAGTAAATATATTTTTTCCTATATGCTGAAAAAATTAATGACATCACCTCTTAATCATAGTTAATTGCTCATCCTATTATAGTTCAGCTGTGCTTGGACATTAAAGAAAAATCTGTCAGACATATTTTACCATTTTTTTGGTGCCAAAATTCTTTTTCACAGTTCATTTCTCTATGAAGTTAGCTTCAGTCATTTTGAATTCATTTAGAAGGAATCACTTCTCTCAATCATCTACCCACCCACAGATGCCTGCAAAAACCAGAAAAGCTTAGTATATGATGTAGGAGATTGTGAACAGCAGGCTGCATTCCTCCTTGTGATGCAAAGAACAATAGTTGGGAGTCTCTACTAACCGGGGTATTAGTAAATACCTTCCCAAGATTCCAATTTGTGCGTGTAAATATGGTTTACAGACTATCAGCAACTTTTTTTGCTCTTTTCCAAGTTAATTTTAGTGATAATCCTACTTATCATTATTACTTATCTCAATCACAAATCTGCATAAGTGAGGTTGGCATGGTCAACACAGTTTCTGTGAGACCAGTCATGGCAATGGCTATCACTGCACTGTCTCTATCTCCAACTCCACACTCTTTTAAATGTACTATTTCAGTTGTCTGACACTTCACATGTGATGTGACCCTAGTATGGGTACTTGAGTATACCATAAGTTTAACTCTAAACTCAAGGGAAACTGAGCCTAAAGCTGTGAATTGGCCTGTAGCTAAGCAGAGCTGCACAAAAATCCCTAATCAACATGTTAAGGTAGAGATCTCTTGTTTATCCATTTCATGCTTTCTTTAACATTTAATGCTCCAATTAATTTTTCTCCATATTAATCTACATGTCCTTTTTTATTCTCTTGGATTATGTTTTCTGGATTTATCCTTTCTTGAATACTTTTTTTTAATCCATGAAGAATAAGATCTTCATAGTTCCACAGAATTATAACTGTCATAGTTGTTCCATCCCCCAAGACTAGAGGAAAAATAAATTTTCATCATTAGACACCTGCAATGTTTGAAGCATAAATTTTCTACCATATATTTCTTTATTTGCCATGTAGAGAATTAAAAAAACAAATTTCAGCTTATATTAAAATTGTTGAACACTTTTAGCAGTGCATAGAACATTACGACTTGCATATGCCATCCCATAATATTTCTTTTTGTACTCTGCCCATGGAAAAAAATTGCATACTGTAAACATTCATTTATTACATGTTAGTGAATGTTAGATTTGCAATGACATATTTCTTGCTAGCTCAGGGCCAAAGGCAAGTGCCCTATTTGCAAGATAATATTTAGCTTACCTAGTGAGCTCCTAAGCTATGATCCATTTAAGACAAATTGATATTATTTTAAAATGTTTTGCCATGTTTATTAAATTTTTTGTTGTTAAATAAAGGATACAAAGAATACTCTCAATATTTGGAAGCATGTAAGTGTTGATGCAACAGAATGCCCTTTGAATAATTTTCCTGTAGGTCATTTGTACATTTTAAGCAATTACAGGAATAATGTTTACCATGAATTCAGAAGTCCTTAAATTTTTCAGTCAGTATTAAGTATGCAAGAATCTGTCTTTTTCATAAGTTTTGCATTGCATATACAATGCACAGCAAAGGCTTAAATAAACAAGAACAATATGAAAGGGTTTACTTTTTAAATGTAGTAGCAATTTGCATAGCTTAATGTCCTTTTTCTGGTATTTTTGTGTTACCAGAAGCAACTTGAGCAAATTCTAGTGCAAATTCAATCAGTCATGCATAATTCTACCTTAACATGCATGAAAACATAAGTGTAATCCAAAGATACAAGTAGCCCTGATATTTTTCAGCTTTAGCAAATTGATTTTTCGAAATACACTTTTTTTTGGTTTAAAAATGAGATGACAAATTCATGTCAAAAGTTTGCAGGCAGCAATTAGATGTCACAGTGAGTTTCATGGTAAAATGAAGGAGTCAAAAAATCAAGTGGCATAAACTTACAGTCTGCAGTTATTGAGGATTTGTGGGAGAATAAAAGGTACTGCATAGGAAACATCCTTGCTGATGAGATAGAAAGTCTTTCCATATTACTCTAGTATGTCATAAATGAACCCCCTGCACATTTGACAAAACAAAGGTAAGCAGAAGGAAAATGTGTCCTAGGAGAGCGTGAGCGAGACCAGACCCAGAGGCCATTCCAGATCTGTTAGCACAACTGCCTTTAGACCACGCCATGCAGCCAGATGTTGTGCTAGAGCCTTCCCAAGCTTGGCATCTGGGTCCTGGCATGCCCTGGGTACGGCCCGGGGTGCTGCTCCCCTCATCAGGGTAGGTGCACAAACATAAAGGCAGGGTGAAATGCTTCTTGTCTCAGCTGAAAGATCTAATTTGCTTCAGATCCTGTAGACCACAAATGTGAAATATTTGAGTAAAAATGGCATAGATTGCATATTTCTCACCAAATATAAAATCGTGTACATCTATTAAATATTATTTCCCTTTTTTGTTCTCTAGAACCTATTATTCCCCCCCCAAGGCTTAAGGCTCTAGTAGTACTTTTTCTCATTTTCTAGTAATTTGTAGTGGCATTTATGAGGTGGAAAAAATGTGCAGGTTTTCAGGCTGAATCTTAGGACGTTCTTGTAGCCTTTGAACTTGAGATATCCATCACTGGATGCCATATTCTGTCCTAGACAGATAGGAGTTTACCCACACAATAGGGATACTGAGCAGTAACTGTAAGCCAGATCTTCAGTTGGCACAAGCTGCACAATGCTTAATCAACTTCAGTGTGAAGCTATGCCAGTTCATACCAGCTGGGCATCTAGCCCTTTGTCTGCCCCCACATAAAAACTGTGTTTATCTGCTTTTATTGAAGCCTTACATTTCCATGTGAGCATAAGTAACATTTCCATTTTAGAGCCAAAACTGACTTTTTATTTCATTTCCCATTTCTGATCCATCTCCATCCATCTTGAGAATTAAATGCACGCAGGGGAGGGCAAGTAAACTGCTTAGGAACATCTGGGATGCATAGAGGCTCTGTTTCAATCTCCAGAGGGAGCAACCCATTTGCACAGTATGTCTGATGAACATAGAGCTATTACTGGAAACAGTGGCTACTTCACAGATTTAATGGGATATCCAAATCTTGCTGTGCTGCCTTCCCTTTAACTTCAGTCCACCTTCAGTAGCTACTATCTGGGTCCAAACAGGTCAGTAATGGGCAGATGCTGTATGAGCCACAGTGGGCTTGATGTCTGTGGCAAAATCCTGAAATAGCTTTGTGTTTGCAAGATTCTGTATCTCTGTACTTTGGTCTGGATGAGACTGCGACAAACTCAAGTCTGCTTGTGCAAACATGAATACATGAGCAGTCATATATCCACCAGTGCTATCGATTTCAACTTCAGTGTCTAAGTGCTCACCACATGAGAAAGACTTGAACATAATAGCCTTCTGATAGTGTTCCAAGTTTGGGGGGATATATGAAGGTTAATTGAAGCTACAGACTTGGCAACTTGCCTCAAATGGCTGTGTGCCATGGTGTTTGGGGATTTTAGCTGTTATATGTATAAGTAATTGCTCTTTACCAAATGCTTTAGGGAGAAGAAAAATCACCAAATCTAACAATGTAACATATAAAATTCTCTATGCAAAAAGCTAAAGCAAACCCAAACCTTCAACATATGTAAGGTATGCCTCGGCACTGGGACTATTATCCAGCACCGCATACCATGTTCCTGCTTCTGAAGGCATTTATCAGCAAATTGTTGACTCAGTAGCTTTGATCTTGCTGCACAACAATGATATTTATGAGAAGGGCCAGGCTCTTGTTGCATACCTGGAGACCTGGCAGGCAAAAAGGCATCAGGCAGGCTGAGCCTTTTTAAGCCAATACTTCTTCCATCCGTCTGTCCTTCCCCACTGCTGAGGGCAACATCCTGTCAGCAGAACAAAATGTGCGCTCATGCACCAGCCAGTCTAGGAGAGGGTCAGATATCCAGAAGTTCAGCACATCAGATACACTGGGTTAAACATCAGGGAGTCAAGCTTATACAGTGAACTGTGAATTGTGAACTGAAGAAGCTGGGAAATTTTCATTTCTCCCACCCCTGCTATGTAGGCCATAACCTCCAGCAAAGGAGTCAGGTGGACAGTCAGAAAAACTGTTGAAGTGACTGATACTAAATCCTGCAGGGTACATCTGTTAGGACCTTAATGAATACTGCCAAAGAGGATAAGTTTGTGTTTGTGTGATAGGGTTTAGACCAAAGTAGCTAAGGGAGTAGATCTTTTCCAGCCAGTGGCTTGAAGCAAAGGGGCAGAATGGATTTCTGTTTATTGTTGCTCACATTATAACAGTAGAAAAGCCTTCAGTCAAAACCTGATCATCTGGTAATGTATAACAAGAATATAGTGAACAGAGATATGAATGTTACTGTGGTTGGAGATAAATAAGGGTCTGCTGTTGGAGATAAAAAGGGTAGTTCTTTGAATTGAAACTTCAGAGTAAATAGCAATTCAACAAATTCCCAGGATTTAGGAATATCCTTTGGACTCTGGCGTCAGGAGAATGCTATAAAATCAACTTCTGTCTCTTTCTGAGGATGGCAGCATTAGCTCAGCTGTGCCAGTCTGACTGCAGCAGTCAGCAGAAGTTGTGTATGCAGCCATAGAACTGCAACAGAGTCTGATCATCATCCTGATGAAATTACACTGATCTAATTTGCACGCTGTGAAGACATTTGGCACTGGCTGGATCTGAGCTGTGACATCTTCATTGGAACTAAAAGTACACTAAGAAGTGACATTACATTTCATACTCTTTTGTGCCAGACTGTGGCATTTCTTCCTCTTTAAAGGCATTATTTCAAGAACATTTAATTTGGCTTTGATATGTCTGCCATTTTGCTATGCAGGAATGTACTGAGCCAGAAAAGCTCAGCTGTAATAAAGTTTGGCACCATCAGCCCACCATATACCTGCACCATCCTGTGCAATTTAATTGGCATTCAGTGGGTTGATAAATGGATTGGCTTAATGAGACAATATACGTGACATATGCAGGACTCTCCTGAGGAATAAGATTCATTTTTGCACTTCACACATCAACATGCTACAGATACCAACACAGTCACCTCCAGCAGCTGTGCTATAGCCAATGACATGCCTTCCACTGTGTTGACCAATATCTCTGCTGTCTCTGAAACTAGCTTTACATCATTTTCCACATAAGCATTTTCCTTTCTTATTTTTTATTGTATTTCTGATTGCAAAAATAAAGTGAGATATTGTGATTGCCTTTGAACATTTCTGTGTAGCATATTATCCATATTTTTGCAAGTATAAATCAACAGCCTATCTTCATAGCTTTCTGAGGATTTGTCTCCATATTTAGAAAAAAGTTCCAATTATAGTTTGAATATAGTATAAATAAAAACTAAAAATATTCCATAAAATGTACATAAAAGTAAAGATATAAGTTGTGTGGTTTTAAGTGACTATGAGCAAGCATAACCTGTTCTCCTCAAAGGCTCATTTCCTGGATGAATTAGATTTATATTAGAGCCATCTCTGACTCAAGTGTGAAGATGAGGATCTCCGGGAAGCTGCACAGCAACGGACAAAGGGGAGCATTTCAGTGCTGTTACAGTACAAATAATTACTGATTGTAGTAAAAGTTTATTCAGACTTTTTAAAAAAATAAATCAAATTTTGTCTTAGTCAGGAATGAACAAAAGAGCATCAGGAACATCAAAGATCTGGTTCAGTGTTTAAAAAACAGTAGTTTAGTGGTAGATCTTTTAATTCTGCCTCTCAGATGTAATCATTAATGTAATCAATGTCCTTTGATGTCTTCCACAGTCCTGCTTGTTGGGGTTATAGATCATTTAAGAGTTGGGGTTTAACAGCAATCCAAAGAGATAATCTGTCCTGCATGGAAAGAGAGATATGCATCCAGCTTTCTGGTATGTTACAAAGGCTTGGAAAGCAGAGACAGAAAACATTAACCCACTTGGACAATGCACACACTGATTTGGTTTCTAAACTGACTTTAGAAGTGTATGTATATATACCTCCCTTATTCTGGAAAAAAAAGTCTCAATACATCAAAGTCCTCGGTCATCATTACCATCAGGATAATGAAGATAAAAAGCAAAATGCAAAAATTGGATATTCTGCCCTGGTGCAATTCTGAAGGCCAGATTCAGATGTTTTAAGTAAATCAGTTGTTTATCAAGATATACTAAGGAATCACTACCAAAGAGCTGGAAATGTTTGCCAAAATCATGTAGGCAATTTTCTGCATCCATGAGGAAAACTGAGAGCCAGAGCACTGTGCGCCTGTCTTGCCCCTGAGATGTGCAATGATTTTCAAAGGAAC
>NW_008690927.1:0-5592 GCF_000695815.1 Acanthisitta chloris | reverse complement strand
TGAACATATATGCATATTAATATGTTAAATTCCTTGTTTCTGTTGAAAACAAAAGCTAGTCCACATACCCAAGCATGTACAGACACACCACTGGAATGGCCACTGCTTCAACCTGGAAAATAAAATTCAGCAGAGGCACAGAGGTGAACGAGGCTGCAGCTGGCTGCTGCTGAGCTGTGCTCTGGGCCGTCACAGTACCTGCCGCTGGCTTCTTGTCCATGAGGTGGAAGAAGCCCACGTGTCACTGCCTTGGATTTCAACTGGGTGCCAGTTTGATGCTTGCAATTCTGCTCTAAGGAAAGCCTCATACATGCAAATAAGCCCAAGGAAACTAAAAAATGAAACGGTGTGTGACAGTTTCTAATTACTGCGTAAAAACAACATATGGAAACTTCATTGTCCATTTCATCCCTCAACATGTACTATCAAGTTAGATTTCTTTTGCTCAATCATTCTCTCTAGAGCATTTGGAGCTGTTTCACTTGTATTATATGAAGAAAAACAGCACTTGATATGAGCAGTGTGATGGTTTTACTTCCTCTGTCCAAACTCGTTAATCTCATGGAGGGTTTAAAAAACCCCAACAACCTTACTGGTTTGGCACAAATTGTAGTTTTCAAAGAAAGGAATAATTTCAAAATCCTTTTTCAGAAATATTCCATCCATTGTAAGGAATCATATTTGAAATAGTATAAACATTAGGAAAGAGAAGAATAACTTAGTATTTAAATGTAGCCATTGTAAATCATAACAAGTAGAGAACATCACTTACTGATGTGTATCAATGGGATGAATTGCTGTAGATCATTGAAGGAATCTTAAGTATGACTTCTTGTTATGTGCAATTAAATAGGAGGATGTATTCTTATAAGCTTCTAAGTGTTTCTTCCAAGATTTCAAATTTCAATATTTATGATGGAGGCATAAGACGAAATTTAAAGGATATGGTTGGGTCAAAGAAACAAAGCATACATCGAAGACCCATTTTCTGCAAGCAAAAGTCTTGCAGCCTTCCCTATCGAGCCCTGTGGCCACAGAAGCAGAGTCAGTTAATGAATCAGAAAAAAGCTGGTTACCAGATGTCCTTACTTATTAACACACACATCGCATTCTGTAATGGCATTCACTAAACAATCTGTGTGGAGCAGACTCTGCTCTGTTTAAAGTCCCTTTTTCAAAAAAACACTTCTAACTTTTCTTCCTCTGTGATTGATTTCAGGATAGCTGTTGTTTAAGATGCCGCCAGGCATTTTGTCTAATTGACATTTCTCCCCCATTCTGAAGGTTCCTACTGTACCTCGCAAAACAAAACTGTTTTTAGCATTTATTCTTTTACCGTTCCTTCTAAAATTATAATGAAATCAGATAAAATATATAAAAAATATTAACTTAAAAGCAAAGCAGGAGAGAAACCAATTCTCTTTGATTGGTTTCCACTGCTGCTAATTTTAATGCCACCCATTGTTCGGCTCTGCAGTCTAATTTTATGTTAATATCCTGAAAGTTGTCAAATCTTGGCAAAACCTATGCATAAATTACACAGAAAGTAGCTCACAGGAGGGGGAAAGTAATGACTGTCATGGTTAGCCAAACCCATTAATAGTCTGACAAGCAATAACCCAAGAGCTCTGGTCAACTGCTGCAGACATCTGTGAAACTTTTGCAATTAATTTTTTTTGGAGGAGGTATCAGCTGTGAAATAGCACATAAGTGACTGATTATTATCAACTCTGCTGGTGAGGGCAGAACTGATCAACTCCAAGCGTTCGTCCTTCTACTGCAGGCTTACTGGTTTATGAATATAAAAGTTTTATTTTTCTTTATTTTTTGAGGCACTCTAATCTCCAAAAAGGGAAAAGGAGGAGTATTTGTACATGAGTAGCACTTTACTTATATATAATCTCTCACATCAGCAGTCTCCAAAGAACTTTACAGAGGTCATTAGCATTATCTGTGTCTATAAAGTGGAGAAACTGAGGCAGAGTTAGTGTCTGTGTGCTCATGCACATGACAGAACATGAGAGAGGCTGAGAAATGGATCAAGGGACTTCCTGAAGTCAGATATGAAACCAGATATATTTCTGCTACATCAGGCAGTGCCCTACAAAACTGTACAATCACGTATTATAAGCTGGAAGGATCACACTGTGATGAGAACAATGGAGGTATTTGGTCAATATTTTGATCAATTTTATGACCAAACATGTTTCCCTGAATTCTCATTTACAGGCTGAAGGGACAGCTGAGATCCATTCCATGATTCCTCATGAATCCAAAATTTTCAGTGGCACTAAGTCTTTGGGGAAAGTGCTTTATAATTGGGTTGACCAGGTAGAGATCTGCTGCACCAAAGTGCAGGCCTGTTAAGATGGAAAATGCTTGTAGTTTAGTTGCTGAATTAATACCTCACATAGCTGACATGCTCACAAGTAGCCCCTGGATCTGAAAAGAGAATTTTCCCTGTTGCATTATTGTGCTTGTTTTGTTCCTCCTTTTGTATACAATCTAAAATACTCATAAGCATTTGTCACTGGTAAATTGTACTTTTATCTTTAGCAGTACACCATTACTGGAAGCTTTGACTGAATTAAATGCTCTGTTCTTCCTTAAAGGCTTTTTCTTATGCACTAAATTCTGTTTTCCTCTAAGTGGATGTCTGAAATATTGTCTCAGAGTTTGTTACTGTCACGACGGTGCGAAATAATCCAGTAGAGGCCAAGACCAAAGCAAAACCTCTAAAAATCCTCAAGCACCATGATTTATATGGAATTCTATACCCCTAAAGAAAATAATTGCTCTCACCAGTATTAATGAACAGATAATTAACATGATAGAATACATGGGGCATATAAAAGCGCAGCAATATCTTATTTTTGACTACTATATAGACCTTATGTGCTGCTGCAACACAGCCATTACATTCCAGATTTTTCATTTTCATACTTTGCTTTCTTCATTCTCCATCTTGAACTATGCTAAAGCTTAGTGGGCAACACAGAATAAGCAGGCATTTTAGGATGTATGCTGAAAAACCAGAAATGTTATTCAAAGAATAGGATTTTAAGAAACAAACTTATCTTGGAAAACACAAGAAAAAGGGACATGCTAAATGTATCACATAAACTGATGCCCACAGTCTGGAAAACAAGTTTGCTACTGCCTTGGGACACATAATTTTTAGAAATAATGGACCATTTGGCAGTTCTGCACATGTCGCCAAGCATGCTTGGAAACACCATGGGCTTTGCTTTATTAATATACATGATTTGAAATAAATTCCCTCTGAAATGCTAGAGAAATCCTCAAAACAACTAATTCATGTGACCTTTCTTTATTTTACACAGCCTTTATGCTCAGACTGTACTGTATTTTCAAAAAAAAAAAGACAGATATTAACCAGTCTTCTGTTTTTCATCTCCAAACTCTGGCAGAAATCAGTTCTCTGGGATAGATTGCAGAGCATAGGTGGGAAACCAGCAATAAATGGGCATTTGCTTGGGATTCTACCTCATTCCAATTAGAAGAAAGATAAAGGAAAAACAGATTCTTGATCTTGATTCTGTGAGCCACTTCAAAGTGAGTTTAACAGACCTTCCTACCTCAATGAATCTGTTTCTAACAGGATAGCACACTCTGCCTTTTTCTGAAGGGTCCTTGATAAGAACTTGATCAACAGCAATGCCAGTGGAAAGTTCAGACACTTTCCACAGGGCCACAGTCAGTGTAGTCCTGGGAGTCCTAAAGATGAACGTAATCAGCACAGGCAAAAGAAGTACTTAGGTGCCAGAAAGCTTCCCAATTGCAGCCATATCCATGGAGCCCAAAAGCAGGTGAGAGGGCATACTCCTTCTCACACATAATTTCTAGGAGCTTTAGCCCTGTAGAATCCTGTCATTCTATGAGTACAATCTCTGCCATTGTGCTCAACCCTGTGCAGAGACTGAATGCCTGAAGCTGTCCCTCTGCCCTTCTGTATCTCTGCAAAGGCACAAATACCATTTAGCTTTTAGTTCCCTGACTGAACTGAGCCATACTATACAAAAGCATCTTTTCTCTTGGCCATAGGTTATTTGGAGGAGAAGGATTTGAAGAGCTTCCTTTTTTGCCCTTTGGCACAGAAACTTCAGTAGAATGTTTAGGTTGGACAAAGGCCTGCTCAGAATTAATGTATCTGCACTTTTGGTGGTGAAATTTGCCAACAAATTAAACCTATGCATTTTTTTCTTTGTCGGTTTATTCATATGTAACTACAGAGTAGAAAAATGAAGAAAGGAAATAAAACTAAACTAGTATGGACAAGGTCAGAAGGAATATCAGGTTTTTCTTAGCATTAAGAAAATGAGAGAAGGGGATACCTGAATTTTTAAAATTCTGGTTATTTAAACTAGGTAATTGCTTTTTGACCCTTCCAACATCTTTCTTCCCAATCATGAAGAGAAACTCAAGATTTTGATTTTCTTTTTTGATCCACACTGATTATTCCTACACCAGTAAATTAAACTTACTTGTGCCTGTTGTCTGGCATATGGTGCAGACTGGCCCACATCCATGCTATGAAACTGTCTCCCTGTCCAAAGGGTGTTTGTGTTCACACTACCTATGGGGAAAGGTCCTTATGAATTGCTTGGAACTGCTGTAGCTGGGGAAAGCCAGGAGTGTGTCAGGGACTCTTTTAACAATTCAACATTGTAGACAATCAAATTCCAGTGCCTGGAAGCATTTCCCTGGCACTTTTAAATCTACTAGTCTAGACACAGCTACTGTGGTCAAAATCTGCTCCCCCTATTCAGTTAAATAGCTCCAGTGAAGTCAGCTGTGAGATTGGCTGTAAAACAAGAATTCTGTTTTGCAAATTATTCCAAGCATTTGGCCTTCATTCTACATTGGGGAAAAAAAGAAAAAACCCATAACCTTGAACTTTCAAATTTTTAAAATTAAACAACATAACTAAGAACTATCCAAATAACCAAGTGGTCAATATGTTCATCTACAATGTAGGGGCTCATGTTGAAATCTCTATCTTCTCTAAATGAGAAAGACCTGTCATATTCCTGATGAATTTGTGAATCCAATATATCAGGAATTCAATATACCAGGAATCCTGGCCCTCCGAATTGTTTTCTTTCTTACATTAGCTATAAGACTTTCCCTGAAGCTGAGGAAATTATAATACCGAAATATTTTTACTACAGAAAAAGTGTTTTGTTAAAGATACCCTGGAAATTCACAGAATTTGACTCCAGAAGTTAAAACCAAACAAACCGACCAACCAAAAAACCCACAAACCAACCCTAATCCTCAAGCAACTCAACCTATGCTACAGTAGTGCCTAGGACATTTGTCTAAGTAACATCTGTTGCCACCACTCACAGGAGTTCAGGTGGGTCAGAAATTTTCTCAGACAAACATTTTTTTCTTTTGTAACTAAATTGACTTGTACATTAATTTGGCACAGTAAAAATGTGCAAAAATATACAGTAATATTTTAGAAAAAATACTGTGAAGCATTTGATTTTCTTTCATGCATAACATATTGAATCCTTGTTTTGAAAGTGTTTTCATTTACTTTCATCTTATAGAAGAAAATTTCCA
>NW_008690926.1:0-38669 GCF_000695815.1 Acanthisitta chloris | reverse complement strand
GTCGGTGGAAGGAGTAGGGCCGGTGGGGTGGGCCGGGGTGAGGCGGGGCGATCGTCGTAATCTTAAAATACATAAAATAACCATTTTAAGGATTTCGAGCTCGTTTGTGCCGTCAGAAATCTTCCTCCACCATCACCCTCCCTGGCATGTCAGGATGGTACAGGATCAATGCGAAATGCTCTCAGCTGCTGCCTGTCACTCATTTTCCCCTAAGCCTGGCTTCAGATGTGTAAGAATCCCAGCGCTTTTTATGGCAGTCGCCTCCTGCCTTCCTCTCCAGAAGGGCTGCTTGCAGCCAGCATTGTGAGCACGCAGCGTGGCTGTGTTCTGGGAGGGTTTAATCTCGGGACTCTCTTGAGCTATTGTGCCTGACCACATGCACAGTGTGGCATGGTACATGCGATATTGCTCTGGAGGGTGTGGGGGTGTCCTTTTTTCTTCCCCCCCTCCTTCCGAATTTGCTGTGTGCAGCTGTGGATGTGGCTTGGAAGTCATGTGGTAACTGTACAGTATGTGGTGGCAGTTGGTTTTAAGGGATTGTGACCAGCTGACTTCGGGAGTTGGTTTTTTTTTTCAACTGGCTGTGACAAATGGGAGATACTCTTATGAGGAAAGAATGCAATGGGGCAAGCTGCATACCCCTGGAATTTTACCAAAATATTAGATAATGAATTTTGTCGATCAGATACATTTTTAGTTGGTCTTAAAGTACCACACAGAAAACTACATCAGAATGGTTGCTATCTAGAACAGGATACTCCTACACAGAACTGATTATTCTTTTTCCCCTTGCACATTAGGAAGCCCAGAATTTGGAAACACGCTTCTTAGCCTTCCATTTTCTACCTTGTGGTCTTGGACAACTTTACAAACCATGGATTAATTGTTTCTTCTGCTTAAGAGGAATGTGAGTCTCATGGGAGTATTAGGAGGTGTGCTGAATTCTTGGACTGAAGGGATCTGTGTGCACAGAATTTATTAAAATAAGCCTGATTTAAAATCTGCAACGATGACGTCTCCTCCTAAGGCAGTGAGAATTGTCAGACCTGGATTAGCACCATCATGTGTTTTAGCCCTGTCAACAGTGACTAACAAAAGCAGAAGTTTTAATTAAAAATGGCATAATGGCTCTGAGATCAATGGAATGGGGATTAAGTCCAGCGATGGCATCTTGGTGGTGGATGAAGGCAGGTTAGAGTGATTGGATGCAGAACGATCAAAGCCCAAGCTCAGAGTAATCCACTGTTGATGTGGAGGGGAGAAACCCCACAACCCCCACTAAAAAAACCCTGAAACCAAATACACCAAACAAACACAATTTTAAAAGGTTCTTCTTGTGAGCTAAATGCAATGAAATGTGTGTCAGTGACTCCATTTTGTGAGTCTTACTGTTGAGGTAGGCAGAGGTTCTGCATGTATTTTGGAGCTGGGTAACACTCCTAGTCACTTGCTGTTTAAAGTTTCTGAAGCTAAGGGGGGAGATGTGAGTCTCATGTAGAAAGTGTCCTATTTTGGGCACCAGCAGCACTGATCATAGCCTCTGCAATGTAACGAGAAGAGGCTCATCTTGTCTGAGCCCCATGTCACTGAGTGGAAAGTGGCAAAAGTTTTCTGAAGAGCAAAGCAGAATTTGCAAGATGGGATGAAATTTACCCTTAGAGCAGCCTGAATTCAGATTAATTAGCACCTCCAGGTGAATGAGATGAGAAAAATCCTGCTATGCCAAGAGAGCTAAAACCCTACGTGAGAGATTTTTTTTTAATGAGTTGTTAACTGTGATCTGCTAGTTTGTTGTAGCAGAACAAATGTATGATTAAATCTGTTGAGAGTGTTATAGTGGGTTTTCAATACTATGACCATGGTAAATGATACTGGTTATAGTTTGTTTTGTTACTCTGGTAATTGTTCTTCAGTCTTAACAGGGAATTCTTCATACATGTATAAAGAACATACATTATACATTATGAACATACATTAATTGTATATACTTCCTTGCTAATTTATAGCAACCATAAATTATGTTCTTTATTAAAATATGTGAAAAATCAAGATGTTCTTCATGATGCATGAACCAATGGGCAGTAACTGTGGTTGTGGTAGATCCCAAGGTAACATTGCAATTTTTGTACCAGAGAAAGCTTAATTATGGTCTAATTTTAAACTTTTATTTCTAATCCTCCAAACTAATTTATGCTTTCTCCTTTCATCATTTCCTTTAATTAAGAAGTGTAATCTGGAGGACAGGACAGCAATTTACCTTGTATTTTATCCCAGGTTCTCAACCACTACTCAGCAGAGCCAAAAGACTTGGTATATATCATAATATTGAGCACCCATTGTCTTTAGAGAGCAGATGGTCCTGATGGGCCTCCCAGTGGTCATGGGCTTCTGAAAAACCTGTGCTGTGGGACAGAGGGGAGAACAGATTGCTGAAGCCACTAGTTAAGGGTTTGCATATGTTGAAGGTGTGGTGAGAGCTTCCTGAGAGCCAAACAGCTGATGCTTTCTAGGTGAGGGCTAGGTGGCAGGTTAGGTTTTGTCTTTCGGGCTTTAGAGTAGACTATTCTTTTTCATATATGTGAAATGACCAAAAATACCTAGATTTCTTTGGCCTCTGAGTGGGTTGAAGAGAATGAAAGTTGAGTACTCCCAGCCTCATTGTAGGCTACCACAGTGTATTCAGGATGATGGTTCCCTGTGTCATTAAGATGAAGTAATTCACAGAATCCCAGATGGTTGAGGCTGGCAGAGACTCTGGGAATTCATCTGGTCCACACCCTTGCTCAAGCAGGGCCACCTGGAGCCAGTTACCCATGTCCAGATGGCTTTTGAGTGTCTCTGGGGATGGAGACTCCACAACCTCCCAAAACAACCTCTGCTTCTGCTCAGTCACCCTCGTAGTAAAAAACTGTTTCCTATTCATATAGAATTCCTGTGTTCCAGTTTGTGCCCATTGCCTCTGGACCTGCCAGTTGTGAAGGGCTCTAGGAAGAAGAAGATGAAAGCTTAGGTTTTACCTGGTATCTCCATCAGGCTGGATGTGCTCAGTTGTATGCAATTAAAGGCCTGGTGATGCACGTTATTCATGAGTTCAGATGTCAGTTTATGTGAAATAGGTTGGGCCTTGCAATAAAATCAGACTGAGGTACATAAATGGAGCACCAGATCAATTTCTTTACCAGAGTGTTTCAGTGGCACCTAAATAGCTGAAAGATCCATTGTGTTCTTCCTTGTAGGGACTTACACGTGCTGGAAAAGTGGCTCTGGGGTGCTGCATGCCCTCGTGTTCTTTCAGTTCTGTAGTAGTGGCTATTTAGAATATGCAGGGGCATAAAATAAATAACAACATGAATTGGAATGAAATTTAACCTTTAATTTACAAGTTCTGAAGTGTTTCCTTCTTGGTCTATTCCTTGTTCAAGAGGTGCAGTTGTTCTGGTAACAGGATTAAGCAAAGTGCCAGTGGCAGGAGTTGGCATTGGCCTCAAGGTAGAGACTAGCCAAAATATTACTAAGATTACTTAGTAATATTACTAAGAGAAGTAATGATGAATGAGAAGTACACACCAGTCCTCCAGATGTAGACTGAAAGCATGATGAGCAATTCTGTAGGAGAAAAAGTTTATGCATCAATAAAAATATAATTTTTTTTACTTTTCTTCTTACCACTTTTAATTAGTAGCTTTGAAAACAACTTGAGTTCTGAATGGGTTGTAGCCTGATGGTCATTTAAATAGGAAATTGTCATTAGGAGTGTAACTTGCACAGCTGTTCATACCCAGTTACCTCACCTGGAAGTAGTAACTGTGATGACCTTTGTTTTTATCTTTAAAGATCTCAACTGTCTTAAAATGGTCAGCATTTTTTATTACGTCTACCCCTATGTCTATCTGGGAAATTTCAGACAATTTAAGGTTGTTACTGATCTTTTGAAAGTTGTGTAGAGTCCTGCAAGTAGCTGTAGTCATTGGTGCTGTTGATGAGCCATTTACTTGAGCCTTTTAGGCTGATCCGAGGGAGATGCCAGAGGCAGTGGTTATCGGTTGCTGAGGTGCATGGTCAGTGGAGGGTGACTTCCAGAAGTTTAGCCTTTGGGAGTGTGGGTATGAAGAAAGCAGTGTAAGTCATGAGTCATTTACACTTCATGAGTAAGCCTAAACCTGAGGATTCACTGCTGAGATTCTTGCATAACTGTCTTAAGGACCCTTGAATTTACATATGATAATAGTGGTTTATGAATGAAAATATCATAGTTTGGGCTTGGTTGCTAAAATTTATGTGATAGTTCAGGATATTTTTTTTACCTGATGCCTGCTTGTAAGGTTTGTGTTTTCAGCAAGCTGGATCTGTTTGCTTGTATCAGTTCCTTGTATAAGCAGGTGCAGCTAATCACTTCTAATGAAAACAGTGCTTCACCAAGTTCAGTCTTTCTTGTCCAGTGATTTGATTATTTACAAGTTTCTTGTGCTTGCTTTATATTTGTTTTTGTTTCCTTGGGGGGTCAGCATGGGATACATCCCTTAGTAATAATTATTTAATTATAATACATCCCTCAGTAATAAGTATAATTAATTATTTGTTACATGAAACAGTTGTGCATCACTGTTAGTTAGGCATACGAAGGGTTCTTGCATCTGAAAGAGTGAAAGGCTTGGTAATTGGATATTGGCTGCTTGACCTTTATATCACTGGTTCAGAAACAGTCCATGGTACCAGGTGCTGAAGCATTTGCAGTTTGAAATTGGCTCAGCAGTGGGTAAGGTGATATTTATACAGTTTTTGGTGTGCAGGTATGTGTGACTCAAAAGCCAACACAGTGGCTGACCCTGGAAAGAATGTTTGCAGCTAAACTAACAGCACCTCATTTTTAGGTTGGACCACCTTGCTTGGGGGTCAGATAAGAAAGCAGGCTACAGAGGGAACTTGGATTACATCTGCCTGTTTTACTGATTTGGTGACTTTGGCTGGAACTGAATTTAAAGAAAAAAAAATAAAGTGTGTGTGTGTATATATATACACACTCAGAGACATACAGTTCACTGTAAGGGCACTTCAGTAAGTCTTGATCCGTTTATGTTATCAGAAGATCCTAGTCAGATAAGAAAGCAGGCTACAGAGGGAACTTGGATTACATCTGCCTGTTTTACTGATTTGGTGACTTTGGCTGGAACTGAATTTAAAGAAAAAAAAATAAAGTGTGTGTGTGTATATATATACACACTCAGAGACATACAGTTCACTGTAAGGGCACTTCAGTAAGTCTTGATCCGTTTATGTTATCAGAAGATCCTAATCCTAAATCCAAAAACCCAGGTTTGAGTGTCTGTTATGAAATGAAGAAGGCTCAGCTGTAGTGGTTTTAGTGGCAAACGATAGTTCCCTAGTTTGCTGCCCTGTTGCTCATCCTGCACACAGTCCAGCCTTGTGTGGGCCTGGCCGGGTCTCTGATCCCCCTGGCTCTGCAGGTGCTGGGGTTGGGAGCTTGACTCCTGCCAAGTGAGTGGCAGAGACAGGTCTGAGCTGGAGTGCCTGTGGGGCCAGCAGGACATTAATAGCCTGTAGTACAGTACAGTCTCCTGCCTGCCCCTGAGCTGGGCATACATGGACTGCCAGAGATCAGCTCTCAGCCTGAAGGGAATGACTGACACTAATATCTGCACAGGCCGAAGCAGAGGTCTGGCGAGATGAAGTCATGTCAGTTATTCTTCCCTTCTTGCCTTTCAGTTTTGCCTGTGGTGTAAAACACATGCAGATGTTAAGTGTAAGCTTACTTGTTGAGAATACAATTCCTCACTGCACGTTTTGATGGCAGTGTATTTATTGGTGATGTGTTTGGTGGTCTCTTGCTAGCTCTGCCTCCTCACCTCTCTTTGGAATGAGAATACATGGATTGATACTTAGGCAACATAGAACTTATCAAACTTAGATATTGGCATTATCTGTCTTGGGCAACACTGTTGAATTAAATTTCAGTAATGGAGTACCTTGTTTATTTGAGCAAAAGTTAAGGTGATGTATCATTACTTAATTTGGTAGAGAATGATTTTGATACAATATCAGACATGAATAATGCAGATCTATTTATATAGGCTACCCCACTGAAAAAGAACTTCAAAATTCCTGGTTGAGAACCAGGTTATTTACTTTGCTCTTTTGTTTGTCACACCATTTCAGAAGAAATCCTTGTGAATTTACAGGATTTACTATTATCTTTTGATGTAAAAAAATCTGGTTTGTATTGTGAAATATCTTAATGTCACAAGTTTCTTGGAAAATTTTTTATTACTCTCTAGGCTCTCGGAAGACTTCTTTAAAAATTGCACTAAATCTCATCCTGACATGCATGGAATGTATTTCTCTGGTTTTATCTTGAGGCTGTATTTGACAGCTGATAGTACTTACAGTCAGGGTTGTAGGTAGGAAAGTGGTATGCAGGAGTTTTTAACTTTCAGCAAATATTCTGATGATACTTTTGGAATTCTCCTTGGAAATAATGGAATAATTTCTTAGAAAAGTGTATTTAAGAGCTGTATTGAATTCTCATTGTTTCTAGTTGTATCACGAATGAACCATGCAGTCTGTAATAACTCACAGACTGCTGTGCTTGGTTACTGTAAATGTGGTCTCGTACCCACAGCTGTAGAGAAATTGATAATAATAGGAAGAATTGCACTTGGGATTTTTGACTTTTATGTTACTCCTTTGCTATTAGTCTTGTGTTTGTACAGTTAGACTCTGATCAGACTTTTTTCAGGCCTCATAACAATGTAATTAATAATTATGTACTTTTATTTAATACTTAGTGTTCTGGTGCTTTTATGACCTGAAGTGCATACTTGATCAGTGTTACATTTGATATTGAGTATTCTCCATATATAATTACTTGGGAGTGAAAGAGTTTGGGAATGCTAACTGAAAAAGCTGTTCAGGTAATTCCAAGCCAGTTCCTGCCTACGTGTCTGCCAGCCATGAGTCTGCATGATATCCTCCTGTGGGAGGGAAGAGCAGAGCACCCACTTTGAACTGAAAGACTTCCCTCTGTGAAGGAGTTCCTGAAATCCACATGGTGGTGTAAAATCTACAGACTCTTCGTTGGAATTTGTACTTCAGATTTTATTAGAAGTGTTCAGTGTTTCTATTTATGCAGCTGATGGTGGTGCAGTATCAGCTGTTGTGCTTCTGTGAGCCATTTCTCTGTGTTATTGTTCCACTTCAGTTTTGGCATTCTCCAATGGGATGTTAGCTGGGAAGTCAGTTGTGAACCTTACACAGAAAGCCAAACTTTATCTGGTAATGGGCTAACTGTCTGAAATCCCTGAAAGCCAACTTAGTTAGAGTCTTTTTTTTTTGCGCTGCTTTTGTCCTGTTAAAGAAACCTGCAGCTAGCCAGTGGATTCAGAATTTTCTAAACTCTACAGAGCATTAAGTTCTGAATGGTTTTCAGGTGTTTTATGGTACCTGATTTTGAATCTTTTGGTTCTGAAGTTGTTTGGGTATTTTTACCAGAGGAAATAACTGAATTCAGATCTGCAGAATAAATTGTTACCTATAGGCTGACCTTAGAAACTAAATACATATTTCCCTCCACTCCCATGTTGAGTACTCTGAGAATATGAAACAACACAAATAAGAGGTCAGGTTCGGCTATGAAATAAAGCAGCATAATGAGGCAAAGACTAATATTGAATCTCAGACCCTTGGCATGCAGATAAATGGCTGTCCCTAGTAGAGAGTTAATCTCTCTCTGTAAATACTGCCTTCTCTTGATGAACTGTCATGTAGAGAATGCTCAGCTGCATGAAGTTGGTGTGCAGTGCTGTGACTTGGGTGTTTTGTCCCTGGATAGTGTTTGAATGAATAGTAGTAGACTAACTCTTCATTCTTGCACTTTATGCCATGTTAATTCATTTCCACATTGGCGGAGTGTTTAAAGGGGACAGTTGATATCTTAAATTTGGTAGAAGTTCTGCTTTGCCTCTGTTGCTGGCTTACACATACTTTAGGCAGTAAAATTTTGTATACTCTCTGAATCTTTAAACAGACATACCTTCATTTTCCTGTACAGTTTGCCTGTCCAGAGGCTTCCTTGCCACTGAAGGTCCCTGATTATGGGTGTATTTTATTGCCAACTGTTTCAGTGCTTACCTTCAAAGAAAGAGATTTGCCTTCCTTCCCTTGCAGTGGCAGGATGGCCTTTGAGAGGGTTTATTTTATTAGGAGCACACTAGGTGGTTCAACAAGATGATTTTTGGTGACCTGCTTTGTTCAGGGTTATCTGTGTGCTTTCTGCTAGAACCAGCCTTTTGTGTTGCTGACAGCTGGGTTTGAGGGGAAGCTCAAGGAGCAGAAAAGCAGGTTTTGAGAAAATGCCTTCACAGCATTGCCCAAGTATGAGCTCAGGTAAAAGGAGATTTGTTTTTATAGGCCCTTTGCACCCAGCTGTCAGTGTGGGCTCCTTTACTGTCCCTCATTACATTGAGGGATATCCTGTGTCAAAATTTATCTTTCCCTGAGCTGACACATAATACCTCTCTGGGCTAGTTGCTCCTTGCACAGCTGACATGTTCTTCGTCCTCCTCAGTTGGCAGTTTCTTAAGTGGATATAATCCATTCAGCAGATTTCCTGGAACTTCTCTTAACATAGCTGTGCAGCTCTCTTACTCCTTTAAAACTGCAGGGTCCTTCTCTGCTTGGGCAAATACTAGGCTGGAGTATAAGCAAGAGCAGTGTTCTTTGAAATCTTTTTTTTTATTGTTTTTTTTTTCAGCATGCCTGCTTTCCTTAGTCAAGAAATGTAGGGACTTTGTTTCTGCATGGATGCTTGGGTATAACTGTCAGGTTGATCTTTGTCTTTAGTTTTTTGACATAATTGATGACCCCTAAATGTAGCTACAAAAAAAAGGTGAAATATGGTGCTCTCTTTGTTTTCCTGGGAGGTCTAACAGGCATTTGGCCTCATAGAGTCCCCAGTTTGATACTCAAAAGATGATGCCATAACCAGCTCTGTGGCAACCTCTATTGCCAAACTGATGCAAACTTGGTGCCATACTGTTCCGAGGGATGGATGGTTGGGAGTCAGTTTTGTGTTGAGAACACCCCCTATAAAGCAGATAGTGCCATGCACAGCTGTTTGACTAATTGCCCTTGCCTGGGTCTCTCATTTTGTTACTGCAAAAGGATTGTGCATGCCTGTGGATAGAATAAGGAACTCTTGATAGTGAGTTTTCAGTTGTAAATTAGCTGGTCTGGTTTGAGCACTCACTTGGAACAATCCCTGTGTGCTGGACCTCTTGGAATAGTCGGCTAAGAATATCAGCAACCTCGTGTGAACAGTGGGAGTGTGTCTTGGAATTTTCCTAAATTGGAACCTTAGTGTTAGTGGTGGTCTTGGCTTGGTTTCAGGCTGTATTGAAACTGCTGCTTTATGTTGATCTCATGTGCATTCTTGTAACAAAAATGTTTTTGTTTTAGGGATTTATCAAAGATGTTCATGAGGACTCCCTCACAGTTGTATTTGAAAACAAGTAAGTATTTAATTTTAAAAATAATACTTTGAATGTTAGGTTGTTATTTCAGTTTTGTGCTTTTGCTGTTTTTTTGTTTGATTGTTCTGCCATTAAGAGGAAGCAGATTTCATGAGCAAGGTAGAGTTCAAGAAGTACAGGATCACTATTCTGTTCAGTTTCCATGAACTGCCTTCTTGAATCTGTGTCAGAATTCAGCTCATCAGTTATGCAGTCCTGTACATTCTTTGGTACCTTTAGTGATGTCCATAGATGTGGCAGCCAGATTTAATTAAAATAAGAATCAGTGGCACAGGCTTGATAGTCTTACACAAAAGCAGAAGATGGAAAGTACCAAAGTACTTAAATAAACAATTCTGTCCATTTCTAATCTGAGAAATGCTGACCAGTGTTCTCAGCCAGAGAGAAATAGAATGATTCTGATGGTGATTCTTTTTAACTGTTAGGAAAATGAATATATCTGTGTATCCAGTCAAAAGGCCTATTCTTTTCTAGTGGAAAAGAGTGCAAATCTGGAAGAAGAGTTATCCATAAGGCCCTCTTGATTTAATATATTAAAACACAGCAGTTCTACTAGGACTTGTAGTGGCAAGCCAAAGATAATCCATGGGATGGTCAAGTACAAATGAGTACCTGTTGTTCAGTGTTCAGACTGATAACACCATGGATTACCTGGGAGATTTCAGTGCTAATTTGAAATATTCTGAGTGCTATGTCCTCTTTCCTGTTTCCCTTTGAGTTACTAGGTGGAGATCCTATTAAAGTGTCAGCTTTTGATGTGAAAATTGTTACTAAACTCTGCCAGCACCTACCTGTAGATTAGTCTTTGAGTCTTTCTTCAAGAAAGATTGCTGTGTAATAAAGGTAATGCTAGGGAGCCTGCAAGTGTGTCTTCATAAACAGGGTTCATAATCCTGATTGCATGAGCCTATGGTATGTGTGCATAGACATGTGTGTGTGTACATATATACACGTGTAAAAATAAATCCTGGGGAGGAAAATAAGCAGTCCTGGGGTTTACCCTGCAAAGTCTAGTCTTTGTTTCTTTTTAGCCTGTGTTTTCTAGCCCTTCTTTTGTGAAAGCTATTTAGAAGACAAAGTGGCAATCATAATTTGTACTAACACTGAAGTGGTTATGGAGGCTGTTACTGTCTCCTAGGTTTTCATACTCCTACCCCAAAACCTAACAAACAGAACAAATTGGGTCCTTCATCCTATCCATGGTCTGAGGAGATGTGACAAATCTTGAGTTTCACAGTCAACATCCCTTTTCATTTCTTTTTAAATTAATTACTTTTCTTTGCTTTCAAAGCATATACTTTCATGTCAGAAGCCAGGTAAGCCAGAGGAGATGCCAGTGGCTCACAGCTGGGGCCTAATTGTTAGCAACCACATTTCTGGTATTTAATATCCATATTGTCTGTGTTTTACAGAGAGTCTGGCAGCAGCAGCCATGTTCCAAAAAGGATGGGCTACGACATATGTAGAGTGTTCTGTTGACTGATGTTCCTGTCTGATCAGGAAGTGTGTATACAGTTCTAGTCAAATTATTCTGTGATGTGAATCTGATCAATTCTTAGACCTTTTTACTGAGATAAATTCCTAAGGGTTTCAGTAGAACCGAAGTTGGCAAATGTCCTGTCCTGAATGCATCACTGTTGTGATAGTGATCCTCACTAACAAAATAGACATATCTTCTCTGCAATAGGCAGTCTAAATTGTCACTTTGCATTTTCTGCTGTTATGACCCAACCTTTATCTCCACTACTGTAAGGTTCCCAAAGTTAAGTTCGCTAGCACAGACTGCTGATGATGATTTTGTGACTGTAGCAATACTTAATCTCTGGGCAGATATACTTGATTCTTTTAAGAGAGATTTTTGAGGGTAAGAAGGCAAAGATCAAAAGCTTCAGGAACTGGAAACTTACTACTGTGTAAGACAGAAAATTGGATCTTGAGGTGCAGTTTCATAGAGGCTCATTGGTGTTGGAAGCAGCTATATTGAAAGAAAGGCTTCCCTGTTGTCAGAAACAAGCACCTCCTTTTTTTGTTAATTTCTGCCTGGTAACTTAGGCATAAGTTCTGTCAGATCATCTTAGCAGGTAATTTCTAGCCAGTCACAAGTCATTTGTTAAAATGTCTTGTTTTGCGTTTCACTAGTCAGATGCTCCAATTCTGGAGTTTTTGCCATCAAAACTTTGACTCATATTGTGAGAACTGAACTTTGTGTCCTTTCCCATTGTGCATTTCCTCCACTGGTGGGGAGAGGAAGGAAGACCCCAAACCATGGCTTTAGTGACCATTATACCTGCAACAAGGGCAATTGATTTGCGAGTGATTTTGCGACTCCCCTTCACTCTTTCTCAGAAATGGAATGAAAGTTAAATAACATTTTATGGCAAAAATACCTTTCAGCTTCAACAAAATATATCCATGTCATAGAATTATTAAGGTTGGAAAAGACCTCTTAAGGTCAAGTCCAACCATTAACCCAGCACTGCTGTGTTCACCACTAAACCATGTCCCCAAGTACCACATCCACAGGCCCTTAGAACACTTCTGTGGATGGTGATTCCACCACCTCCCTGGTCAGCCTATTCCAATGCCTGGCCACCCTTTCAGTGAAGAAATTTTTCCTGATACTCAATCTAAACCTCCTCTGGCCCAACTTGAGGCCATTTCCTCTCATCCTGTCTCTTGTTACCCAGGAGCATCTCCTGTCAGGTAGTTGTAGAGAGCAATAAGGTCCCCCTGAGCCTCCTTTTCTCTAGGCTGAGTCCCCCAGCTCCTTCATCAGCCTTGTGCCCCAGACCTTTCACCAGGTTCATTGCCCTTCTCTGGATGTGTTCTGGCATCTCTAATAATCTTCATGGGTTTTGTTTTTTTTTCAAACTGTAGTTAAAAGAAAAAGGAAGTGTGTAATAATGGCTCAAGCAAAACTGTATGGATACCTCATATGTTTATTGAGGCAGGCACTGGAGGGTAAGCTGTCTTTTCAGAGCAAACAGAGATGTATCCATCTTTTCATCTAGACACTTGCAGAAATGCCCTTTGCTCTTCACTCTCAGACTTGTTCCACTGACTTAGACTGCTTTCTCTGTATTAGAAGTAAGCAAAGCAAACGACTTGCTGGAATCCTTATGAGTTGCTTCTGGATTCTGTCAGTATCTGATGTGAACTTTCAGATGGGCAGAAATCATGGCCATTGCAATGCCATCATCAAAGGCCCTCGGATATTCTAAGTTAATATGGGTTTTTTTGGACAGTTCTTTTTTCCCCCTGGTTTTATTTCAACCTGTCTGGAGTCTTCAGTTGAGTGACTAAAGGAGTGAAGAACACCTGGTGGTGTTTTGTGACATTCACATAGAAGGAAAAGGAATTTCAGGAGAACACAGAGGATGGGCATTGCTCTGGTGCTCGTCAGAAAATGCACTGAAAATGCTTTGTAGAGCCAATTATAGTCAAATAAATAGCTTTTCTGTACAAGAAGGTAAAACTTTAATTTTGTATGCTTGGAAATATTTGGTATTGATAAACAGATATTAAGGCATGTTTTCATCTGAATGTTTGCCAGACACTTATTGGGGAGTATCAACAAGTTTGTAGGCAGAAATTTAAAGTTTTGTTCAAGATCAGAGTCAGATTTTCCTGGAATGAGATGAAGAAATGGATGAACCCCATGGTGGACTGCAAAGATGAGCTTAGGTCTGTATGAAGGCTCTATGACTTAAACAGTAGAAATGTGAAGTGCATCTTCTAATAATCTGTCACTGGGGTTCTATGAAAGCCATTAGTGAACCCAGTCAAGTTAAGTTTTTCAGTTGATTTAAAAATTTTGTCATTAAATATCTTCCCAGATAGTACTTTTGCCTTCACAGGATTATTTTGCTCCTTTGCTTATAAGGTTTGCTTTCTGGGTGTGAGGAAACAGATGATTTTATGGAAAGAATGAGTTCAGTTAAAACTTGGAGTTCTAAAATGAAAAGGAAGAAAAGAGTAGGAAAATTCTAGAATAATGTTTAACACCTCTTCAACTTACAGTTGGCAACCAGAGCGCCAGGTGCCCTTTAATGAAGTCAGATTACCACCACCCCCTGATATCAAGAAAGAAATTGGTGAAGGAGATGAAGTGGAGGTGAGTGTGTCCTCATGAACTGTGCTGATCTGTAACTGCCTGTTCAAGGCTGTGGTGATGATTGTATGTATGTTACCAAGGTGAGGATTTAAAATGGAACATGTGTCTAGAAATGGATTGATTTGACTTTCAGTGAAGCTATGACATTTCCATTTTTCCACAAAACTGCCAATAGAAGTTTCGCAAAATGTAAAACTTAAAATAGCTGAGAAGATTTTAATTCTGAAACAAAAACTAGGCAGTTTTCATTTCTGACCTGCAGTGTAAATGTTGGAAGTGTTTTGATATGAAGATATTAAAAAGCTCTTCCAATAATAAGAGTATTAATGCAGATGAAATATCTGGTACTGTGTGGTAAGAAATTGTGTGAATGACACTGTTTGACAGAGAAACAATAATAATTAGAAGTGATGCATTAAACCAAGAATTCAGAAGGTTCATACTGTGTTTCCAGCTCATTGTTAGTTTGAATTGTGTTTTTTTCCTTTACTTGTTCTTAAAATCAAAGTGATGAGTTTGTTTAGGGTATCTTTATTGTTTTGGGCTATTAATTTAAGAAAAAATGTAGTACAGTGCTGGGCTTTTCCATTCCTTTGTTTGAAGTACATGTTATATGTTGTCTTTGTTAGGGGTTATAGATAAAGGCTTATTTTCTACCTCCTTGGTATTGTAAAATTTGTGTAGTCTGCATGCAAATGACTTTGGCCTGTCATAAGGAGTAAATGAAACACAGAAGAAGAGGAAACTGAGTTTTGGAAGTTGCCTGTTCTGTGTATGATCTTGCATTAACTTGGTAGGGTTGGTTTAATATGGAGCATGTAGTCATGTGATGACTTGGTTCATTTCAGTAGTCCTTGGTATATCAGATGAGCCAAGGACAAAACAGAAATCTGAATTTTGGAGTAACTTCTATGTGTGAATTTCCAGTGTGAAGATAATGTTTGTATTTAGTGAGGAATTGCCCCTGAAGAAGTGTTTAGCTAAGTTTTTTAACTTCATTTAGAAATTCCTAGTGCGTTGTCCATAATATATGCAGAGGAAATCTGTTCACAGTTCTTGTAGTGCAGAACAATAAAAATTTGTGCAATAAGCATGTGCCTGGATAATTTACAGAGAAATTACTTCTGTTCCATTTTAATGGAAATTAGAAAAGTTGGGAGGTTCTTTCTTCACTATATGTGTAGGTGAGTGAATTATGGTTTTATGTGCTTCAGTGTTTCTTACTACTTTTGTTATCAGGTTTATTCTAGAGCAAATGACCAAGAACCTTGTGGCTGGTGGCTGGCAAAAGTTCGAATGATGAAAGGAGAGGTAAATTGTTTTCAAACCTATTGATTTTATGCTTTTAGGTTAAACACAGTAAATATGAAAGGTCTTTGTGATGGAAAATCTACAAATAAAGTACTGCAAGTACAAAAAAACATGGCAAAACAGAAGAGTAAGTTGAGATTACTTTGGAATAACCTGTGTTGCATTACAGAGCAGAGTTGTGTCTTTATGGCCGAGCAAGTCCCTTCCACTATCAGTAGTTTAATTGCTTGCAGGACTGTACAGGAAGAGGACTTCTGCTTTGTGCATTGAACTTGGTGCTAAAAATTAATGTCATCTTTGTGCAGTCTTTAACATGGTTCCATATTCAGATTTTTTCCTCCGACTAAATGTGAAACTCGCAAACAACCCATGTATCTACTGATAGTTTGCTTTGTGATTGTTCTCATATCCAGAATTATCTCTAAGAGTTAAGTTTTTAAAGGACCTAGTGGTAGGTCTCTTAAATTTACTTGTATATTGAGTATTTATTTTGCATTATTATTACTTGTTATCTGATGTGTTTCAAAGCAGCTTTGTATGGTTAGGATGATACTAATCCTAAATTTAAGCTAAACTTAAAACTTGAAATTGAAAAGTAGCACATGGAAAAGTATGTCACAACCATAGCGATTTCCTTTTTGGAATACTAGAGTAAATTGTGTGCTGACAAAAACAGATACCAGTTTTAAAGGAGGAAGAGGAGAATTGTACTGCACCACTCCTAAATTGCATACAGGTGGGAGAGGGGAAGGAGAAGGCTGTATCCCTAACACAAAGCCAGGCTTCAGGGATACTGTGCACACAAGCTTCTTTATACTTGCATGTGTTGGGTGGAAGTGTGGGTGTAGATTATTGGTAACTTAAATCTGCTTAGTTCTCTTGCCTTCCTAAATTTGGCATAGTGTGTGTCAAAAAGATTGAATTCTTATTTTCCTTTTGATCTGACATGATTCACAGGTAGTTTGCCCATTGAACCAGTGGGTTTGCTTTGTTTTAAAGTGTTGCTGAGTAGATATTTCTGTGAAGAATCATTCTGTTAGGTATTGTTTAGAATTAGAGCTCCAATAAACATTTTAGATTGTGGAACTTGAAGTGTACTAACAAAGGTATTTGAAAGTGGGTTGGGTGTGAGAAAAAAAATCAAAGATGTCTTTGTGGGGGACTGAAATTACACTGATAATGGTGCCCTAACTTCACTGAGGTATCACGTGGGTGGTGAAATGTGTCCAGGCACATTTGTGTAGAATTGTAGCATTGTGTCAACTCAGATTTATAAGCTTGTCTTTATACTAATATTTTGTACTTCCTTGGTGGTGCTGTTAAAGTTACTCTGTGTTATTCCTTACTGAAGTTACCGTTTTAAAAAAAATTCCTCCCTAGTTCTATGTCATTGAATATGCTGCTTGTGATGCCACTTATAATGAAATTGTCACTTACGAACGACTCCGACCTGTGAACCAGAACAAAACTGTCAAAAAGAACACCTTTTTCAAGTGCACAGTGGATGTTCCTGAAGACCTGAGAGATGCGTGAGTAGCTCTGCACGATTCAATAAGGAATTTAATTAGAGGAGAGGAAAAGCCCACCTGGCTTGTATTTTAGAGGCTAGTTTGCAGGTCCATGAGGAGCCTTAAGGGTGACTATGGCTGCAGTGGCTGGATTAGAAAGTGCTGACTGGGATCCCTGCTGACCTTTTGGGGTGGGGACAGAAGACAAGTTCTGAGATGGGACATTTGGGCCTCGTTTTGTGCCTGTACAGGTGATACACTTCACAGTGGGCCTGTTACTGAGACTGGCCAGATAACCATCATGGCCTACAGTCCACAGGGAAACAAGCTCTGGAACCATGTTAAGGAGAATGGGGACTTTTCAGTTTCTGAACAGTCTTTGTCATAAACTGCTGAAACAGTCTTGGTCCTGATCATGTTGTTACATGTTCAGTTTTGATGCAGCTTGTTGAAGTAACAACCATTTTGTCTCCTTAGGTGTGCTAATGAAAATGCACATAAAGATTTCAAGAAAGCTGTGGGAGCATGTCGAATTTTTTATCATGCTGAAACTGCTCAACTAATAATACTGGTAAGTAATTACTTCTATGTAAACGTTGCACGAGTTCTGTGCATTATTTTTGGGAAGTATATAGCCAGCTGTGTGTGTATGGAAAATGGTTTAACTTGTCAAGCTATGTTGTAATTTGTGAGAGATTTAATATAAGTAGATGTGTTTAACTTTAATCTTTGGGGGTATCCCTGCACTGCTTACAACCTAAATTTAGAAGCAGCTTTCAGTCTCATTGTTTTTATGACTTTTGCCATTCTCAGCCGAGTGCCATTTCACTGATTTGTTCAGTGGCTCAGAGCTAACTCCAGCTCACTCCACTCTGGAGCAGTGGATTGCCCCCTGTACTGTATTACACTGTGTAGTTTGACCCACAGCTGAGTTTCCATAGGGAGAACTGCACCAGTTCAGTGTAGCCATTAAAAAATTGTTCATTTACATTCCTCTGTGAGTTTTCTCTTACTGCGTAGAGTTGTCCCAACATTAGTTTCTCTTTGATTCCATTTACTTACTACTAACCACTCAAACCTCACTGCAGATTTTTGTTGACCTTGATTATTTCTTTATCTCTGTCATTCAGACAGTGAGTGGCAAGCATGTATATGATAGAAAGATACTTAAATTGTCTGGGGAACACCAAGGGGAAAGAATTACTGTGTATATTCAGCAGCAAAATCTGTAATGTAAAATAGGCTGTGAGAGCAGATAATTGTTGGTGCTGAACTTCTTGAGCTTTGTTTTAAGAGCAATGTTCATATAAGTTCTGGAAGTTGAGATCATGTTTATGACTTAGTTTCAGTAGGTTTCTGATTTATCCTTTAAATGTGAATTTGCTTTAAAAATGAAACTTGATGTTCCTTCTCTTTTGTAGTCAGCCAGTGAGGCAACAGTGAAGAGAGTGAACATCCTGAGTGACATGCATTTGCGCAGCATTCGCACCAAACTTATGCTTATGTCGAGAAATGAAGAAGCTACAAAACACTTGGAAGTAAGTCAAAGCTTGTGATTCTTGTTGCTTGAAACTGAGCTCATCGCGGTGCCTTTCACTGAGTGCATGTGGGTGACTCTTCTTTTGTTTTCCCTTCAGTGCACAAAGCAGCTTGCTGCAGCATTTCATGAGGAGTTTGTAGTCAGAGAAGATTTAATGGGACTTGCTATAGGAACACATGGCAGTAACATACAACAGGCCAGAAAGGTTCCAGGAGTTACTGCCATCGAACTTGAGGAGGATACCGGTACTTTCAGAATCTATGGAGAGGTAAGGAGGAAACTCTGGTTCTTAGGAACATTTCATACTGTATATCAGCTTTTAGAGTGGTAAGAGCTGTACCAGAGCTAAGAACTGAAAACAGCTGGGTGGTTATTGGAGTGTCTGTCTGCATGTTCACACTATGGCAGCTTCTACTGTGTGTGTTTGAAACAGAAGCCTTTGTTGCAGTGGTGACCTCCCTAGCATGTGTCCTATCCTAGTCACTCTGCTGATGTACAAATTCTGTAACTGCACTGTATATCTCAGGTCAACCTGAGAGAAGTTGCTGCTATTTTACTTGATCAAAGGGCGTTTTAAATTCTTCTCCAGAAACTTGCTGGGTCTCCCCCTCCTCCCTCTCTAGTTCATGCGTGTCTTGGTGTGTAGTGTCTGGTTCTCTGACTTAGCCAAATGTGTTCAAGCCTGTATCTGCTGCTTCTAACCCTTTTATTTTGGCAATTTCATGCTGGCTTTAGCAAAATAATGCTTTGCTCTAAGTTCTCTGAATCTCACAACTGCCTTGAAATGTAGCTGGTCTTTGGACCAAAACAATGGTCCATTCAGGAGGCAGAAGGGTAGTGACAAAGGTGCCACTGTCACCACAGCCCTGTCAGAACATATCTTGAGGGGTTTTGCCCCATGTTACCAACTCTGCAGATGCCACTAACAACTGAGCCCGGTGTTCACACATCTAGAAATCCTGTCTGCTGTTTCAGGAATCTGAGGTCTTAAATTCTGTTTCATGTATGTCAAGAGTAGAACCTGATTGTGATCCAAGGCTCAAATGAAGTTAGTCTTGTGAAGAGGTCAGACCTCTGTACTCTTCAGTATTTCTGAAATCTGTGTCCTTTTTTTGGAAACCTTAAATCCTTCCAGGCTATGAGAGTGGCAACAGATCCTTCTTTGATCTATTGCTACCAGTGAATTACATCTCTCAGTTCCTGCAGAAGAATTGGATAAGTTTAAATGCAGTGGAATGTCTAGTGTATTCCAGTTTTGATCTCTTTAATGTGAGTGATGTGATGCTACAACTTGTGGAAAGGTTAGGACTGTCACCAGCCTCTTACAGAGGTGCACAGCAGTGATTATAAATACCAGATGTCCCCTAAACAAAAATGCCTTCAGACACATCCAGCCTTGTCCTTCCTAGAAGAGATAGCTGCTTCTAAAAATGCCAGGCAACTTAAATATTCCACATGATAAGGATTTCATCATCTGGGTATACTTGCCTGCTCTTTTTGCCTCTTTTCAGCTGAAGTGGGCAAGCAGCCAGGCCCTAATGGCTGAAGGCACAGGCAGGCAATTTTAGGCTGAGATGTGTGGAAGCAGTGAACCAGTGTTGTTGACATTGCACTCTGTGTCGGAGGGTTTCCCATGGCTGATGTTTTGCATAAACAAAAGTCCAGTGTTGCTCAGGGCCAGACTCTTTGAGGGAAGAAACAGGAAGATAATTTTTAAAGAATATTGGATAGCTCTATGGATAGAAGGAAGTGAAACTGTATGGGTTGCTGTTGATGCTTTTTTCTCTGTCTGGTCAAGACCACTTTGGTTTCAAGACCCTTTCCTGGTTGCCTGAACCTGCTGCTTGTGATGCCTGTACAGACCAGAGACCTGTGAACTTCAGTGTTTGGACAGTGTAGCTCGGCCTACTTATGGAAACTTATGCTTCTCAGGGAGGAAGAGCTGTCAGAAACAGAAAGGTTTCTCTTAGACCTTCATTACTGTCAAAATTGAATTGCAGTCAATTCTTGTGCAATTATTAACACTTGAGTCTTCCCTCTTATACCACTTTTGAAGATACTTACCTGTATGGTGACTGTTCCTTTGGACAAGAGGATAGCAAAATCCTAGATACCCTGTTTTGTCTAGAAGACTGTTACTCCTTGTTTTTGCTTTGGAGCTTTCACTAGCTCAGTTACATTTGAACTAGGAGACTAATACATATTTTCTTGAGAAAAGTCTTGTATCACACTGGAAAAAGCAGGTTCCCTGGTATGACTTGAGAGGGCTTTGTCTTTATCTGCATGGAGATATGAACTTTCAAATGATCCCCACAGGTAGTTTTGTTTTTTTCTTTTTGGAGAAGTCTAAAAGAGCTACCAGGAGAGACTTTGAAACCTTGTCTTAGAAACTGGTGTCAGATTCCTGAGCCAGATGCACCATTGTAACAGGATTGCCCTGTACCAGCCTGTAGCCACTAGATCTAAGTTAGTGACTGTGTTAAAGAATGTTTTCCCTAAAATCTGCAGCCATTTAGATCAGACTCATTTAGATCTCTCCTGCTGCAGAAATGATAGGTATAATGCTGAGTTTAGAAAAACCCTTCATTTAATCTTTCTGTTAAAAACTATTCTCAGAGCATGGATGTGTCTTGATTGTATGGACTGTAGTGTGAGGTAGCCCGAGCATGGCTGTAATTCAAAGTTAGAAAGGTAGTTGATAGTGACTGGAATCCTTTTAGGTCTTCAGCCCATGTTCCACTACAAGGGACTGAGAATACATTTTTTGAATCAGCTCTGTGTTGGGATGTGAGTCATACAGGTTGTATTCATGTGCAAGTCTTGAGTGCTCATGGCAAAGTGTAGATTGGTACATGGGTGCACTGGAGAGGTCCTGTTCTGGCAGTTTGTTTTCTTGCCCTGACTCTGGTAAATGCATTCACTGTCCCTTCACCTTTATTTGGGAAAGAAAGATAAACAAGCCTGAGACCGGAACTCTGGTTAGTTGTGGCCGAACTGTAGAGTTCACTGATGGTGAAAAATTGCTAATGTGTGTTAAGTTTGTATCATTTGAGTAGATGCCTTGAAAATGTAGCATGACCTCTGCTCCTCCAGTGAATTCCTGTTCATCTGTTTCCCGTGCTTGAGCATTGCTTTCATTATCTTGAAATCCAATTTGCCCATGTTTCTTTTGCTCTCATTTTGACCTCTGCCAGAAGTGGAGGTTTATACATCTTTTTATTCTTCTAGGATTTCCCTGATTTGATTGAAAGATGCAGGAGCTGGTGGTACTTATTTCATGTGTTGCCTAAAAAATGACAGATGGAAGGGCTCGAGGCATTAGCATACAATAGAAACTGTGCTCAGAAGCTGTTGTTACTGACTAGATGCTGATGTTCCTTCTTTAATTCTACACTTGTGTTGCTAATTTGAAGCCTTGTTTCAGCATCTGTATAGCCTCAATTAACTCAGTTCATTGCTGTCACTTAATAATGCTGTAAGAGAGCGTTTCAGTTCTCCCCAGTAAGCAGAGCCACTGTGCTATCTTGGAAAACATTGTGTGTGAGCTGTGGCCAGAAACCAGCATTCTGGAAGGAGAGTGCCCTGGTTGTACCACCACATGGAAGGCTTGCAGTGTTTGCTCAAAACCCCACCCAGCCTGGTCTTGACCACTTCAGGGGTGGGGCATCCATTTTGACATCTTGAAATAACATGAACAAAGTTGGTTTGCTCATTACTGATGCTTTGCTACTGAATTTTGTCTCTGGGCATTTAACTCAATTATTTCTTTAACATTTAGTTCAGAACTAGATTAATGTTGTCTCCAATCTTCCCTTTTTGAAAATAAGTTTGTTTGGAACACTTGCAGTTGTTGCTACAAGGTTTTGTTTTTAAGGTGCTATATTCACAAAGAAACTCTGTTTTTTTTAAATTCATTTCCAGACTGCTGATGCAGTAAAAAAGGCTAGAAGTTACTTGGAATTTGTGGAGGATTTTATTCAAGTTCCCAGAAATCTTGTTGGTACGTAATACTGCTAAAACTTGAAAACTTGGGGAGAGGGAGTATAATCAGTATGACTCTGCAAAGAGGATTTAGGTACCACTACAATATTTGATTTCTCCATTTAAGTAGAAGGTGATTAATCTTTTAAAACTGTGTATCAGGGAATTAATATGAAATTGGATATATTGTTGCTTTGACAGGATTTTAACACTTAAACTGGCTTGATTACAGACTTGTACTACCTAATGGTAATACTTGAAGTTCAGAGTCTAGGAAAAAATAAGCATTATTGAATCAACTGCTTAAAAGAGCCAAAACTAAATTCCAGCATTTAATATGGAAGTACTCCAGTTAAGTTGCAAGAATGATGCAAGATGATTCTCCTGTTACTGCTCCCTCCTGGGGCTGAGGTTTGTCAGAGGTGGTGGTTGGATGGTGCTGAGCTCCTGTGTAAATCATTAGTGCTCATCAGTCTTATCCTCAGTCCAAAAATGGGCATTTTTCCATATTTCAGCTTTATGAAGGTGTAGCTTTCTAAAGCTTATAAATGCATATTCTGGAAGGTCCTGTAGTATAAGCCACCTAAAGATGAGGTTAGTTATGTTCCCTTTCATGAAACAAACATGTCTTCTCCTTGTCCAGTCTTCACGGGGGACTTTTTTCCTTTTCCCATATTCTCCTTCCCTTAGCTTGCTTCTTAGGCTGAGTGTGGCAGCTCCCTGCTGTGCATGACCAGCCTGTGGACAGTGTGGGCATGAAGGCAGAGTTAAGGGTGCAGGTGTTGTACCTGATTGAACAGCAGTTTGGATTTTCCTAAGGAGAAGTTGAAACCTGGGCTCTAACCTCCTGAAATTTTGGACTTGGAGCTTGCATATTATGGACAATGTAATTTAAATAACCCGTATGGAGACTCCTAAAACTTAGACCTTTAGGGTTTTAGAACTTGAGCAAGTTAAGGTGTAGTGAGGTTTTGTTTGATTGTTTGGTTTTGTTTTCTTTTAATAGGACCTCTGCAAATTGTGTTTCTGATGCAAATTGATGGTTCTCTCATCTACCTAATGTTAAAGCTTGTTTTAACATTCAGCAAATCAATCGTTAGTTTGTACATGAACACATTTTTTATCTTCAAACTCATTCATCAAACCTAATTAAACCAAGGAACTTTGCTAAAATCCAGTGGTTTACGACTTGAGTTTGGGGGAGGTTTTGGCCAGCATTCACTAATGTGAATGTATCTCTTAAGAATCAGGGCACTGGCCATGGCAGTGTGTTTAACTGAAAATGCTGCTTTTAAGCAATTGCAGTACCAGTTTGTGAGAAATGCAGACATCCTGCCCAAATCACCTGTGGGCACAGATTTAAGCAGACTCTCAAAGACACCCAGGTTGAAAGAAGTGTCGTGATCATCAGTGACTCTAATTGAAGACATTGTGCTATGCCCCATGCGTTTCTTTCTGTGTCAGGAGGGCACAGAATTGCCAGTTCCAGCCACTGATGCTGCTTGGGACCAAGGAGCCCAAATATTGGCTCACCATTATCCATAGGAAAATGCTTAACACTGTAATGTGTGTGGTTTATACTAGCAGTAGTAACAGGATCACTGTGCAAAATGAAACTGGGGAGATACAGAATGACTAACTGTAATGTGTATTTTTAAGACAAGAAGGTAAAAGCCCAAACCTGCTGAATTGTTCGAACTGTTGAGGAAAGGAAACAATTTTTAATGTTTTTTGCACTGTATCTTATATCATGTTTATATCTGCTGTAAAGAACATTCCTGATGGAGTATTCTGTCACACAGTTCTCGCTGTTGCCCTTTTTTTGAGCTGTTCTACCTTCCTTTACTCAAAATTCAAACAAATATTTTTAAGTGCCTTGTATCTACCTGGTTCTGAAGAGCCTTTTGGTTTAGATCCCATGCATGGTCTCAAGTATTTTAAAGATCACATGAGAAGCATTGATAGTACTCAAGTCTGTTGCAAAGGCAAAATTAGTTTTCAGAAAACAATTACATAATATTATACTTCTTTAGAGAGTCTCCCAATAAATATATGTTATATAAGCTGTCAAAATGTCAGGAAAGATTAAATAAGGGCACATGTCGGGTCAGGAGGTCGAAATAATTTTGATACAAAAATTCAAAATAGGCATTTGCAAAACTCTTGTGCCATTTTACTCTTGGTCTGGTTCTATTTCAAGCTTGTGTGTAGTGGTGATCTTCATCACTACTTGTTACACTATGCCTATAGAGTGAGTTTACTTTTGGAAGTTTTTGTCTCTGGCACAGTGTGGGGTACTCCTTGGGGTTTCTATACATAATATATCAAGGAATACATTAAAATATTTTCCACACGGGTGAAAAATTAACTATTCTTGCCCTCTGAAGGAAAAGTCATTGGAAAAAATGGAAAAGTGATTCAGGAAATTGTGGACAAGTCTGGAGTCGTCAGGGTGAGAATTGAAGGAGACAATGAGAATAAGCTGCCCCGTGAAGACGTGAGTACTTTGTTTTCTCATGCTATGATTAGGTTTTTATTTCAATACCTGTGGATAGAGTGAGCACAGTTTTTCAGCTGGCATCTTGCAGTAAATTTTGTATGAAGCAATTCAAGGAAGGTTTTTCACTGCTGAAGCAAGGCTATTTTTAAATCTTTGTCCTGTTATGTACTTCAGCTGCATAACTAATTTGGGATATTTTAAATTGATGAGAACATAAGATAAAATCTTCTAAAGGTGCTTAATCTTGTGAAGTTTGTTTAATGAACCATGGGACACTTCTTAGTGAACTCAAGATGCTTGTACACACCTGCTGTGATAAACACACACAGCATGTGTTGCGTGTGGGAATATAAACACTGTCAGGTTACCTTAACTGCCAGAATAGGGAACGTGAGCTGGGTTTAGACCGTCGTGAGACAGGTTAGTTTTACCCTACTGATGATGTGTTGTTGCAATAGTAATCTTGAGCTATTTTTAATGCATCTTTACATCCCAAGGTTCAGTTTATGGCTTTGTTTAACTCACTTTTGTAATTTAAGAAAGTTTTTTTTTTAATGTAACTTATACAGAAAGCATTGTTTTAGTGATAATGTTCTACCTGCAATAAGCTTTGACATTTTGTTTCTATAGGGAATGGTACCATTTGTATTTGTTGGTACTAAAGAAAGCATTGGGAATGTCCAAGTTCTGCTAGAGTATCACATCGCGTATCTAAAGGTGAGTGTGCTCCAGGAGAAAGAATCTGTAGGGGAAACTTTGGTTGAAGTAGTAGAATTCTTGAGTAACAACTTTGGTGGGATTTGCACTTGATAAACTGTTCCTCTGTATATCAGGATTTAAGGTTTGGTGCCTTGAGCCCTCCACTTGCCATGGGTTTTATGTGAGCCTTTAAACCTTGTCATGGTTACTTAGTGCTGTTGGGGTGGAAAGGATCAGACTGTAAAGAACAGTGGTTTAAGGAGCATTTGGGAAGTAATATGCAATTTGTTTTGTCTGTGTTAGTGTTCTGCTGCCCTGAGGTTAATGCTCTGTTGGGGTAGGATGGAATCTGTAATAGTAACACACGAACATAGTGGAGCATTAGAACAGTTTTCCATTTGCATTAGTTGGTTTTGTGGTGTTACTGGAAATAAATTAATTTTAATGGTGTTACTTTGTCAGCTCGCCTGTTTTGGTAAAATTGGACTAGAAAACATGGTGAAGTGTTAAGAAAGGTAGTGATAGTCTTAAAATCAGTCAGTCTTTCTGCCCGGTGATGTAAGACAGAGGGTTTAGATTTCTTTCAAAACGCTTGAGATTGCAGAACTCATACTTGAATTCCACTGTTGGCAGTTGCCTTCAGGGTGGTGTGAACTCTCCTACAGGAATGTTAGTTTTTAAGATTTCTGGGTGGGCAATGGTGTTTTGTGAGGGACATTCATCAGCAATGCTTTTTGTTTGTTTTTACGTAGGAGGTAGAACAACTAAGACTGGAAAGGCTCCAGATCGATGAACAGTTGCGTCAGATTGGTATGGGCTTCAGACCTTCTTCTGCTAGAGTTCCTGAGAAGGAAAAGGGTTACACAACTGATGAGAGCACCCTCTCCTCAGTGCAAGGCTCCAGGTCCTACAGCGGGAGAGGCAGAGGCCGCAGAGGCCCCAATTACACGTCTGGTTACGGTGAGTTTTCTTGAGCATCTGTGAACGAGGCCTCAGGATACTCCTGAATCCCAAACTGTCTCTGGATTTCTTTGTGCTCAGTATAGTTGAGTGAAGGGAGCACGGAAAATTCAGAATTGCCATTTTATTTTGTACATAGCACAAAACACCTCATTAGATTTACAATCTTGTTGAAATTAAGATTGAAAAATGAGCAAAGCAAGCTCTGATAAGAGCTTGTCCTTTGGCAGTAGTAGTTATCATACAAAGCTGGGAAAGGAACTACAAATACTTGTCCGGAGATGCAAATCTTAAAAAAAAAAATCTGAAATTGGCATTATCTGTTTTGAGGCCAAAAAAAAAAAATCTGTGTCTGTGATCATGGCCATCTTAGGAGTGTATTTTTGAAAAGCAAACCAAAATGATTTAAAATGGAGACAGCACAAAATCCTGTGGGTTTTTTTAGTTTGGTCAGGATCTAACTGGATTTGTTTAAGATGCAGCAAGGTATTTTGATGCATTTCTACATTAAGGAGGCACTGCTGTTCAGTTCCAGAGAGGTGTGCACATCCCCACCTCATCCAGCAGTAGTTCCCCAAATGCAGACCCTGCATTTCAAAATAAACGTGTTCCACAAAGAAACATGGTTGTTCCAGTGAACAGGGACAACATTATTTATTCAGTGCTGTAAATTACTCTTTATAGCTGCATGTAGTTCATTTCTGTTAACAGAATTGGACATCTTTTGGGGTTTACAGACTGTCCCTGGCTGTAGCTTCCCCACAGCATGCCATGCTAGTCATATTGATTCTGATGATGATGATTGTAAATTCATTTTTTGTTCTTTCCCAATGAACTGACTAAACGTAAGGAAAGTTGTTCAGTTGGTTTATATACACAGACTGTCATTTGAAAACTTAAATTATTCCCTTCCCCCCAAAATGGCCAGAATCACATGTTAGAGCCATACAGGTCTAAATCTCTTTATTCCAGAATGGTTAGTAGGGTATTGGATGCTTAAAATAAATAGTAGGTGTTGCATTTTCAGGTAGTAAAAAGCTGTGTGGGTTTGGGTAGCTCAGAGATGGCCAAGAATTACAGATGCAATTTAATATAAACAGCGAAATTGTTCAAGCAGCATTACAACAGCCAGAAGGGGTTGCCTAGCAACAGCCATCGGCTATAAGGTGGCAAAGTTGTCCTTGGGAATTTCAGAGAAGTTGCCTAGAAACTGCACCAAATGCCTGCAGTGTGTAGACAAAGAGAGGAAACGCTGCTTAATCCTTGATTTATCTGTGTACAGAAATTACAGATTTGGTAATTTTGCAACCTTGATTTCACATGTTATTGCAATTAAATTTAGATGGAGAATCTTAAATTTAGGCAACTTCTGCTCTCTATATTTTACATGTGCATATAATTTTATATATGGGTATATATAAATACAAAAATTATATATAATGATATACTTGTGTGAGTGTATATTAATAAGTTGGGGGGGTTATATTCATGAATTTTACTTTTTTTAATAACCTATGTATATATAACCAGCCATGCTGGTTGGAATACATCTGTGAGGGTATGAAACCAGAATATAATCCCAAAACTCATATTAATTTTCAATTTTCTTTCCTTTCTTGCACAAGGTACAAACTCTGAGCTCTCCAATCCCTCTGAAACAGAATCTGAGAGAAAAGATGAACTCAGTGACTGGTCCTTGGCAGGAGAGGATGACAGAGAGAGCAGGCACCAACGTGACAATAGACGACGTCCCGGGGGCCGAGGCCGCAGTGTGTCCGGAGGACGCGGGCGCGGTGGACCCCGTGGTGGCAAATCATCCATTAGCTCTGGTACTGTGTTCCAGATGGATTTTGAATTTAGATTTTGTCCCTGTCAGTTCTCTGTATTACCTCTTACTATTTTAAAACGCTCCATTTTGACATTATAATGTTAGTACCTTGGGATTTCAGTGCAGCTGTGATAGTTTTGTGTCATACACAGCGTTGGTAGATTGTTGTTTATTTTCTGTTCACAGTGATCTTTGTTTCCTTCCTCTACTACTTACACCATAATAATGGTAGTATCAAAGTTGATGAATCTTTGGCATGTTGCCTACAGCTGCCTTCTGAGTTAAGCTTATGTTTACATACAGAATAAGAGAAATCATAGACTGGGAGTAATCTTCTATTTTAACAGCATCTGACTGTGCTAACCTAACACTTCAGTGTCGGAAGTACCACATTGCTGTGAAGTGAAAGGTGCATTTTACACATTTAGCAGTTTAGAGTAAAAGTTCTCTAAATGTCACCTTTGGAAATCTTTGTGGTGAAATCGTGCAAGTATCTGTTGTGGTGCCCCAGAATTGTTACCTTGGGTTAGAGTCAGAGAGGAACCAGTATGAAATGACACATACTGCAGTTCTGTGTGTTACATCTTTTCTGAGGTTGGTTTGTAGTTGAAACTTTTTAGACACAGATGTAAGTCAGCCTGGAAATGAAGTTATATGTCACTTACAGTATCTTAGATGGAAACTTTGTTTGTTTAGTGCTCAAAGATCCGGACAGCAACCCTTACAGCTTGCTGGATAACACAGAGTCAGACCAGACCGTGGACACCGACGCGAGTGAGTCTCACCACAGCAGTAACCGCCGCAGGAGGTCACGCCGGCGAAGGACTGATGAAGATGCTGTTCTTATGGATGGAATGACAGAGTCTGATACAGCTTCTGTTAATGAGAATGGTTTAGGTATGTAAATGGTTGGGTGAGAGTCCCAGGGCAAGCTAAGAAAAGATGTGTTGTCCCTGTAAGTGTAGTGTAGCTCTTGCTTGTTTTTGTTAGTGATGAATTGTTGTTCTGTTCAAGGCTGCTGTCTGATTAAAGAAAGACTCCCTCCATGGCCGTGCTGTGGAATCTGTTTACTGAGCTCCACTAGCCTTTTCATGTGCCTTTTTTTGTAAAAACTGTCTGATGGAGACACCAAAGACTTGACTTGTTTTTTCCCATTAGTACTGCTGCTTTGATAGAAACAGTACTGTCAGATCAGTGTTCTGTTTTGTCCTTGGTAACCTCAGTCTCAGTGTGGGAAAGCTACTTAAGTAGCTCTTCCCAGCTTCTGCTTAAGTACTTTCCCTCAGTAAACTCTCGGGATACTCACTGGGACGAGAATATAATCTGTTGCTTAATGTAGAAAAAATACCCTGGGTTATGTGGCTAAAATTTGACGTATGGTTACTTAATAAATGAAATCTGAGGTCATTAAGCACATGCCTAAATGTTTTACTGAGCCAAGAACAAAAGGTAAAATCTAGCTTTCTGTGTTACTGTGTATGCTTTCAGTATAAAATTTTCTTTTAGCTTTTCTGTCTTATTTAGTCTCTGTCTTTAACAGAATCAATTTTAAATGCCCCATGCTGAAACTGCTGAAGAATTTATTTATTTTATCATCAGAAATAGTTCATTATAAACTTTGCAATTGCAGATGATAGTGACAAAAAACCCCAGCGACGCAATCGTAGCCGCAGGCGTCGCTTCAGGGGTCAGGCAGAAGATAGACAGCCAGGTAATTCGAGTGGAGCTGTGGGTAATCTCAGGTCAAAAGCATGAGAGAATGTTGTGTCTGCTGTTTTACATAGAGCTGCATAATATCAAAAGGTTACTCAATAACTAATAAGACTACTGGATAAAGACAAAAGACATTTCTTCTACTAGGAGAACTTCTAAAATCTGTCTAATGAAACTAATCGATGTCTAACTTTTTGCTTGGACATACGAGTTATGCTTCTGATCCAGTTCTCACAGAAGTCAATGGCCCAAGTGCTGTTGAGTTCTGTGGTGCAGGATCAAGACAAACATGAAGGTTCATGGTCTGCACTCACCTGCATCTGTGCGCTTGCACTGACTGGGACACAACCTTTTCAGCACTGGCTGAGCAGCAGCGTTGGAGGGGCAGGACGTGGGGCCTGGCAGAGCTCTGTGAGGGAACTCACATGGGATTTGCCAGCCCCACACCTGTATCACACTGCTGCTGTCAGCCCTCGGCTGTTGGGAATAGTTTAAGTCATCTGCAAATTGAGGGTGGGAAGGAGGAGGAATTTCAATGAAATTGCATGTTTCCAATTTTTTGTTGTTGTGGCTTGTTGCATTTCTTTTGTGTGGACTAACACTTGAAATGTTAAAGGTGAACTGGCTAATTTTCAATATAATGCCCTGTCTAGAAAATGCTTGTACATACATGGCGTGAGGTAGCAACAGAAGGTCTTCTAGATTGACAGGTTCAAAATTTTACCCATATTTGTCTTCCTTCTATCTATGGTGCTCATATAATATTTGATTAAAAAGAAAATTGTTTCACTACACTAACTAAAACTTAGGGGAAGGAAAAACAACTCCACGCTCCTAAAATATAAAACCCTAAATCCACCCAGTACTTTTCAGCACTCCAGTTTTGTAATTTATAAAGGGGCAGAAAAAGTAAAAATGGATTTCAGCTTTTACTTCTAAGAAACTAATTCCAACCAGCAACATAAAAAGATGTTAGTGATTTCTACAAAACCACAGGAATTCTTTTAAACCTCTGTATTCTAAGAACAAAACAAAATTTCCCAAACAAGATTTCTCCCTTTTTTTTTTTTGCTGTTGATGTTTAAGATACTTTTTCCAGTTTGTATAATAGGTATTTAAAATAATATACAACAGTAAGACCATTGATAGTTAGTTATACTGTCTTTGTTAAAAGTGCTCTAACAATTTAATCTCCTCTTCATAAATACCTAGTGAGTAAAATGAAGACAGAAAGAACTCTTCCCCTTCCCCCCCCACTGCCAACCACTGTACTTCAGTCATTTAGCTGTATTATTTGATTTACATTGCTATACATTATGGGTCCTTATACACAGATAAATATAAGAACTAGTCTTAACAGTGTGTGCATGAAACATGCTTCCTCTGTACATTAGAGGGGGTGGGTACAGAACTTCGCAGTAAAGAAAATTCTTCTGCTGCAACTCATTTGGTCTTGACAATTCTGAAAGGACCCAGTCATAAGAAGTCTAACTACTGTAACAGGAAATTCATGTGTTGTATTTCCTAGTCCGATTTGGGTTTCATGCACAGGCATTCCTAAATCCAGAAAAACAGCTCACTTGAATGCATGATACACTAAATATAATTGACTGTCCAGTTCCATAGGTAATGCTCACCAGCCCTAATGTGCTTCAGCTCATCAGAGATACAGGTGTATATTTAAATTCACAGTACTCTGTATTCTAAAGATAGAACTGACTCTTGGTGTGGTTACAGGAGGGCAGGGTCAGACAAAACCAGACTCCAGGAATATGTGCTGAGGTCGTAAGGTCAGAGAACCCCTGGCCAGCACCCAGTAAGTGCAGCTATAATGGCCCAGGCAGGGCTGTGCTGCTCCTGAGCAGGGCTGGCCCAGGCAGCACCACGAGTGTACACACACCCCCCCAGGATCCACCCACCCCCCCAGCCAGGTAACAGTGCTGATTGCCTTCTGGGCACCAGGAGGAGAGTGAGGTCTCTCCTCAGTCACTTCATGACGTAACAGGTTTTGAGTGCTGCCTCAGTGCAACTGGCACAGAGCTCAGCCTCCCCCAGTTCTGGTCACATTTTAACTTGCCTTCTTCTATTAGTGTGAAACTCTTCACTGCTCACACTAGTAAAACCCCTCTGAAAACAGAGTCTGTAGTTCAAAGAACTTCAAACCTAGTACAGAAAGCCCTTCTTTTCCAATAGAATTTGCAATTGGACCAAAATTACTATTTTATGAAGAGTCCACCTCCAGATCATCACATTACCACTGATTTTAGTGAAAATTGTATCGAACAACAGAAACAAATTGATCCTTGCTGTGTGGTTGATAACCTGTAAGTGTGAAGGCCTTTTGTGAGATGTCTCCCAGTTAGAACATAACTTGTGCAACAAAGACATGCAGATAAATGCTGAACTGACTGCTGATGTGAGCATCACTGTGATTTTTTTCCTTGAACAGTAACAGTAGCTGATTATATATCACGAGCTGAATCTCAGAGTAGACAGAGAAACCCTCCAAAGGAGACACTAGCCAAAACCAAGAAGGAAACGGTAAGATTTTTTTTAATGTATAATGTTCCTTTTTTCTCCCCCCTTGCAGCAGAACAGTGAAGGAATGAAGGTGTCAGTTGGCTCATCATTTGACTACTAATGCATTTGAGTTCAAGCATAAATCCTTCAAAGCAAAAAGGGCCCAGAGTAAACAGAACTGACTTGTAGACTGTCCTTGCAGACTTTAGGGACCAGGGTAGTGCTCAAATTAAGTCTGTACGCACTTTAAAATATTACACTTAGAGTAATGTTGCATTACATAACAAAATGTGAAAGTTGTCCATGGTGAGTCCTGAGAACTAATCCTTAAAACATGTTATGGATGGAGGATACTAGGTGGCATTTTGTACAAAGTATGTTAGAAGGAATTAATTTCACAGAGGGTGTAGATTTGAGATCTTTTCTCCTTAAAGGATCAGAGATGCATTACATATCCTGAAAAATAATCAGAACTGAATAAAGCAGAATTTTTCTGAAGTAACACTGAATGTGTTGCCACGTCTGAGTTCAGCAAAAGAAAGATCCATTAACAAAGTCTGATCTTACTGTAGACATTGACAGGGGTCTAAAACTCAGCTCTTCAGTTAACTCCTTCATGGGCTTAGACAAATTGAAATAAAAAAGCATTCTGCGTGTGCTGGGGGTGTGCAGTCCTGGGGCTACCTTGACATGATTTCCTTGGAAGTGGAAGTATCCTATAAATGACAAGGTAAGTAATAGGATGCGCTAAATGACAGGATACAGGCACAGACTGACAAGAGGTATCTCCTCTTGCAAAGCTGTTGTGTGAGCCAGAGGAAAATTTAGGTTACACTGTATTTTTATAGGATTTTTAATATTATTCTGTTTCTGTTTCTGCAAGGCAAAAGAAGCGATCGAGGAAAACAGCCCTTCTGAAAAGGCAGTGAATGGTCCTGCCACCACTTCTGGGGATGAGCCTTCTAAACTACAGCACAGCCCTGATGAAAAGAAAGTCACTGTTCAGGAGGATGGAAATAATCAGGAAGAAGCAGTGCTGAATGGTGTTTCATAAACTGAAGTTCCTAGTTTACAGTTCTTTTACATTACATTTAAAATAGTGCTTGTATAAGCTTGCCAAAGATAGAATATGGATCGCCAGTCTTGACACCGCACTTTCAGTTCCTCCATTTTGGAATACAGAAAGGGGAGGGATCCTGAAGAAATCATATGTTAAACATACTTTGACACCTACTGTGTTATAAATATATCATCAGATGTGCCTTGAGATAGTATATGTAACATTTAAATAAACAAAATTGCTGGCTATAGGAAATGTTATTTTGTTTTCAAAATACGGCAAAGATGTGAGGGGGATCCCTAACATAATACTCTTTATGAAAGCATTAGCTGCTTTTGTTACATTTTTAATAATATGCAACCACTTCTTCACCTGAGGAATACTAGAAAGAAATGCAGTCTAAAATATTTTGCACTGAAATGTAATTTCTCCATTAGTTTAGTCTGGAAACTGGTCTGTTTTAATACATGTTTTTTAAATGCTGTATGTAGAGGAAAAATCTGCAGACCACTGGAATACATTTGTTAAATTCTCATAATCTGCAGGGATACTGGGTGACATTGGCAGTGACTGTTCTACATTGAGGCTTTGTTTGGTTTATTTATTAAACTGTACAGTATTTAAAAATCAAACATAGCTTTAGTTAACACTAAGCTGAATTAGTCATGTCCATTAAGACATAACCTGAACTACTGAAAAGATCAATTTCCAGAAAGTTTATTCTGTATAAACTACATATGTTAGTCCTTAGTAGAGTATTTTTATTTTTGTTTTGGTTGTTTGATGTGCAATATGTTTTTTTTGTATGCTGGTAGTAAAAGAAAATAAACTTTGATCTTCCATCTGTTGACTGTTTCTATCAGAAATTTAAATTACTATTGACTCTAAGGTTTTCAAGCTGTTAACTAACAATTGAAACTTACTTGAGAGGCAGCTTGAACCTTTTAACTCAAGAGTATTTTTATTTTTGTTTTGGTTGTTTGATGTGCAATATGTTTTTTTTGTATGCTGGTAGTAAAAGAAAATAAACTTTGATCTTCCATCTGTTGACTGTTTCTATCAGAAATTTAAATTACTATTGACTCTAAGGTTTTCAAGCTGTTAACTAACAATTGAAACTTACTTGAGAGGCAGCTTGAACCTTTTAACTCAAAAGAGTTTCTTGAGAGGCAGCTTGAACCTTTTAACTCTTTTGTAAGAGTTTCTAACATGCTAATCTTCCCTTCTTGAAGGTGATGATGTCAAACAGTAGTTAAGTCTAAAACTAAACTCCTTATCTTGGAGAATCACATAACCTGACTAACATATATAGGTATTAATGCAGATGTAGTTTTTGATTGAAAAGTTAAAGCTTGACACACAAACCTGTCTTTTCAGGCACACGATCCAGAGCAATGAAGCAGAAAACAGGTGTGGAAAAACATCTGGGTAGCAAGGAGTTGCTGTAAGAAGTCACAGCAGATGGTAGTGCTCAAGTTGTGCTGACTTGAATGAAAAGTATTATCTTACCTGACTTTGGCAGAAGTGAGAAAAGACAAAAACAAGTGTTCTGAACCACCTCTGCCTCCAGCTGCTCTACCTGATGGAACTACAGCCGAGCTGTCCCAGCCAGGCCTGGGTCTGTCAGTGAAGGAGATGTGCAGTTTGTAGTATCACAGTAGTGCAGGACCCTTGACAACAATGTGCACTCCCAGAGAACATATAAGAATTTAACTGCCTAAGTGAAGTGTGCACAAGCATCTCAGCTGATCAGACAGGCACAGGAGTGGAGGAAAAAAAACCCCAGCATAGCTAAAAAGAGCTATGTTAAAAAGTCAGTAGTATTTGGCAGGGGAAAACTTCAGTACAGAAACATTCTGAGTATGGCTTGGAATGTGCACTCTGGGACTGTGGACAATGGTGTTCCATCTGTCCTTCACTCTGCTTTAAATTTTGTAGCAAAGCAAAGTTGCTCCCCGTCACTCACGCACTAGGCTCTAAGTATTACCTACTCGTTCCACTCCCCTGAAGGCACAGAACTCTTCCTTACTGTTTTGGTAATCCTTCCTAAATGTCCTAAAGCTAGTCCACAGCAATGTAGTGGTGCAGCAGGCAGTGCTCACACACAGGATGAGGTGCTTCCAGCAGCACTCTCAGGTACAGGTTCTGCAAAATAAAATCTCTCAGAATCACTGTGTTTATGAACAGGTGGGTGTTAACTCCCACAGCTACTGTGCAGTGGTTTTACTGTAGTTGCAGAAACACTGGGAAGATTCTTAAGAGTATGACAGAGCTCCTAAGACCCCACTGAGATCCTTGCAAAGAGCTGCTGGGGGGTGTGAGGCTTCATACAGCACAAATCCAGCTTGAGTTCAGAGTGGTCTGCATATAGAGTTCCTGTTTCCTAGTCAGTATAAACTGAAACCTTACTGTGGGAGTCCTAGCTTTGTGGTGTATGACAAGGTATAGCACTACAGTACTTCCACTACAAATATGGAATTTATTAAATGCTATAAAATTCATCAAAAACTAACAGTTACTAAAAAAAGTCTGGGACATTCCAGACCCATCAGTAACGCTTAAAAAAGCTCAACCAACCTTGTTTTTCACAAGGCAAAGACAAGGGATCACATTGTTTCCTGCTCTTTATTTCTTCAGTCAGACACAACCACACATCTGTCCCAGCTCTTCCCACCAAATCCTCTCGATTTTCCCCACCCCCTTCCCAGACCAGTTCCCTGTGCTAACACTTTGGCAGATGAAGAACAGCAGCACTTTAAACATGGCTAGTTTAACAGAAATCAGGTAACAGCATGTAAGTCTACCCATGCCTGGTAACATGCACTGGCCACACCAAGTTATTGCTCTCTAACACTCAAAATATTTCTGAGTGGTGGATTTTGCTGTTTAATAAAGGGCAGCTATGAAAAAAAACTTTAATCCTCATTCCCTCAAACATTTCCCATAAAAAGTGACTGAGTGGAGAGGGAAGTACCTCCCTGGATTCACATTTCCATCTTCATTTATATTAAGTGAAAGACTGACATTAAAACTTTTCTTAAGCCATGTATCAAAAATAATCATTTGCAGGGATAAGCCCTCTGAATGAGAGATTTTTTCTATTCATTTTTTAGCTTGGTCTTCAAGTAGATCTTTAGCTTCATTGATTTTGGCTGCTACATATGGAGAACCACCTAGAAGAAAGAAAACCTTGCATCAGATGATAAAAACCTAACACCTTTTTTCTGTGTTAATAATGCCACAGTGCACAGGGAGAATAAAAAAACAACAGGAGAGTATGGTCTGAGAGTTCTACCAGCTGAAGGGCAAACTGGTTGCTTTTAAACATGACAAACAAATGGCAACAAAGCCACAGACACAGAATCCACAGTGCAAATGCACCAAAACTTACAGCCCGTGAGGTGCAACCACTGTGTAGCAGCTACCATTAATTGTACTATAATTACTCTATTTACTTGGAGCTTAATTTAACTGTAGGTCATGTTGTCTGGATAGCTATTTTTAGGTTCTGCATGCATTTGGTAAAGTCAATTCTGAAGTTAAATTCCACTTGATATTATCTATGAATGGCATATCCCAAGGATTATTTTGGTGCATAGAAGTAATGAATTCAACAGTCACTTTAAGGGAAGCCATTTTACCTTTTATGTGACAACTAAGAAGTTAGATGCCAAGCACCAACACATGATTCTGACTCACTGAACAGAATTTAGAACAGGTATAGATGCCTCGAGTTACTAACTTTCAGCACAGCTAGATTCTGAGCCTTCGGAGAACCACAAACAGGAAGATTTCATAGTTTAATGTCTTCAGCAGCTGCATAAGGCTCAGTATTTGCCATTTATGGTGAATTCTCAAGGGACTGACCTGAACTCAAACTCACATGTGGTACATAAAGTGCACAAGTACACTCTGGGCTTTCATCTAAAACTAAGGGGATTTTAAGTCTCATTTTAACAAATCATAATAACTAATCTGATATTCACAGAAAACAGAGCAAGTAACAAACCAACCTGCTGAATCTGTCTGCTTGCTTTTAAAACATTCGCACACAAAAATATGCTCCAAACCCACACAGATTAAGGCACCCTAAAATCTGTTTTCACTCAGTTTTCTGTGGATTTTTTTAGTAGGTGAGGTAGTCATGTATCATTCACTTCTTCCCTACAGTTCTATTAATCTGTGTTAAAAACAGGTATTAATTAATCAACATGACTTAATTTGCTTACCTTTATCTGGATGATTCAGAAGCATGATCCGTCTATGAGCTTCTCTAATTTTACTTCTGTTGGCTGTAGGACTTTAAAAGAGAAAGAAAAACTGACTTAAGGGAACCATGAAACCCCCCAGATCTTCAAAAGACACCTGAGAACAAGTGAACTCTCTGTCTTATCCATAAACTCTTTGGCTAACGCGTGTTTGTCTTTTCCTACTATTGCTGTGTAGTGTGGAAGTCCCAGAGAGGGTTTCTAAGGTTTTTCCACAACACTGTATGCTGACAAAGACATTCTATGCAGTCATATACTTCTCTTCCACAGAGAAGAAAGAGAACTATGATGTAATATTTTTATTGGGGAAAACCTTCTGAAGACAGGAGAGAAAAAAAAGTAAGATTTGCTCTTGATTTATTTACAATAACCTAACCAAAACACAAAAATCAAAGAACAAACTTCACAGTTGGAAGTTGCTAAATTCTTAAAATTATCTAAAGTCTTAAAAGACATCTAGATGCAGCACCTTCACACTGCATCCACCTGAACTTCCCCAGCAGCGACAGAAACCATGAGCAAACAGCACAATTGTGCTACTTAAGTGAACCCCAAGGCTTTCTGGCTTATTTGGACCTGCACGTGGCTTTTGAATGTGCTAGGGAATTGCAGGTGTCTGGAAGTCCAGGTGGAGTTAGCTTCAAGCAAGCTAATGTGCAGCAAAGAATTCTCCACAAGCACAGAACACCTTGAAAGGACACTTCCAATTTCCTGACTTGGCAGTGACACTCCCAGGGGATGCTGGGCATAGGACACTCTTCAGCACCGACGATGACATCCCTTCCACACACAAGACCTGCAGCTAGGAAACACCACAGCCTCCTCTTCACCTCTCACTTCCAATAAATTTCCTTTTACCTCACTCCTAGGATTAAAGCTGCTTCTCGTTTAGTCATTTTGGGTTCAAATCCACCTCTGTAATAAGCACTGAAGCCCTGAAAGAGAAAACAGTTTAAAAACCACTACTTTTAAAAGTTATCAGTTAAAACAACCCATTGTTGCTTTAGTAGCTGCTGAGGTTTTAGTCTGTAAAAATGGCAGTGATTCTTCTGTGTTTGTAATAAGTTGGAGTATCATTATTTAAATGAGTACTTAAACTTGCCAGAACAAGTTTATTTTATA
>NW_008690925.1:14737-34085 GCF_000695815.1 Acanthisitta chloris | reverse complement strand
CACCCCACACCACACCCCACACCACACACCCCACACACCGCACACCTGCCGCCGAGAGCTGAGCCACAGACTCACAGCGAGCTCCCATCACAGGATCCTTCCCCTGCACCAACCCAGGGGCACAGGGCAAGGTCCTGCCCTGCAGCCCGAGCCGCGATCCACCCCACACCACACCCCACACCACACACCCCACACACCGCACACCTGCCGCCGAGAGCTGAGCCACAGACTCACAGCGAGCTCCCATCACAGGATCCTTCCCCTGCACCAACCCAGGGGCACAGGGCAAGGTCCTGCCCTGCAGCCCGAGCCGCGATCCCCGAGCCACAATTCCCGAGCCACAATTCCAGAGCCACAATTCCCGAGCCGTGCTGTGGCCAGGAGCAGTGGCAAGCAGCAAAGCTGGAAATAAACTCAGCTAAACTCTTTGCTGCTTCTTACTAAGGGCCCAAAACAGCCTCATTCAGAAATTTGGCAGGCTGCAAACTCTCTTTCTTCACACACTGCTGTTTTCCAGGAGCAGCACTGCCCTGTCCCAGAACATCACTCCAGAGGCTGCAATGGGAACAGGCAACCAAGCAGGAGATGAGGAATCACACGGCAAGGAAACAACAAGGCTCAGCTGTGCATACCCAACACTGGGCTGCAGAATCAGCTGTGGTTTCTCCAGACGTTCTTAACTTCCAGTCTTGGGATTCCAGCAGTTACCTGATGACATTAGCTCCATGCTTTGAGGCCATAAAAGAGGCAAACAGGACAGGATATCGTTCATGGTAGGTATGTTATGGCTGTGATGGTCTAAGGATGTATGTGAGGCAAGGGTTTGAAATATTTTTTATTACATCTGTTGATAAATCTCTGAGGCAAGAGAGACCAGGAAAAAACCCAACACTTTGGGGCTCAGTGTCCTTGCATCAGGCCTGCAAAACATGAGCTGTGTGCAGGCAGTCTGAGAACGGGGTAGGAGAACAAGAGGAACGAAGCAGCAAACACTGTGATGTCACCACATTAATCTATGGTGTACCCACAGAGTACCAGACTGTCCCCAGGAGAAACAGGGAAGTGGAAGAGGAACAGGAAGAGGTAAGGAATGAAGTCAGCCAAGGAGTGATCAAATACACAATGACTCCTCACTTCTGGAAGAGATGTAACAACAGAGGTCTAGGAAGAAAGGAAAAAACAGAGAAGAGGAATATATCATTCACTACATCTTACAGTGCAACAACTAATGTCATTCAATGAAAACAGATCTAAACCAGAATGATGTAATTTTTCCTCCCACTGTGCATAATAAATTAAACATGGTACCTGTGGCCATTCCCACAGAAAGGAACTAGGCAAATTCACCCAGGGCTGCTCCTTTTCTGCAGTGATTAAACAGGATGGGCCAAATAAAACAGCTTCAGTCCTCAAACTGGTGATTCTTGAAAACCAGGGAAGAAGTTCCAGAGGAAAAATGACACGATATTGTGAGAATCAGAGAACACCCTGTGCAGGAAACATCTCACAGCAAATAGTGTAGCTGTTAAGTAGTTAGGGTAAGAATATAGGGATCCAAACCAACAGCAAAGTCAAATAATATCTTGCCTTGTGCAACAGATTGGTGTACGGAGAGAGAGAATTAAGGAAACATTTCTAGAGATTCTTAAAACTATTGCACTCGTCAGCATCACTACATCAGGATCCCCCAACCACTACAGATCACAGATAGCATAATCTTATCAACAAGACAAGCTAATTGGCAGGAACTAATAGACTATGGTAGGATAACCTGCAATCAGTAGCAAACTATGTGACTTCCAGCTGGGGAGATAAGACTGCACTGAACACAACAATAACTTGAAAACTAAAACAAATGTTCATTGCAAACATAAGCACCAAGGGGAAATATTAAATCTACAAGCTCAAAAGCAAGCTGGAAAATCCTGAGCAAAGCATATTTAGAGTAAAGCACCACTTAACACATCTTCTGGAGTGAAACAAGGAAAAGTCCATATGGTTTAGGGACATGAAAAAAAATCAATCTTTTTATTGAAGATGGAAAGACAAAAGACCCAACAAATATCACAAAGGCTAAGACTACAGAAAAAAAAAAGATGTTTTCAATACATATTTTTGGAATTGCAGAAGGCAAAGAAATTGAGAGAGACTTTAATTGACCCATCAGAGGCAATGAAAAGCCTAAAGGGAAAAATGCAAAGGATGAAATATCAGTGCCTAAGATTTTGTCTGCAACCATATCAGAGACAAGTGGGAGAATGGAGACAATCAGAAACAAAGCCTTAGGAAACAGATTTGCAAGAAACAAGTGAGAGAAATGGAAGAGTGTGAATCTTTAAAGCCAATACTAAAGGAAGAAGCATAGATCACAGACATGCTGCAGTAACGGGAAAACAATTTCACCCAGGGATTACCAAGATAGCACCATTTCAAAGTATCTGGATAGATACACACACATATTTTACCTACATGAATCAAGGAGAACACTAGAGAAGAGCTTTTGCAGCAGCATGTGCCACCCAGAGTTGTGCACGCTGAACTTCACTGGGTGGCTGCAGAGCTCCTCCCAGTGCTCCCAGTGCTGGCAAGTGGCAGCACTGCTGCTGGTGCCTGTCCCGTGCACAGTGCTCTCAGACCACCCCCCAGGGTGGCAAAGGGGTTATTTTGGGGGTGGCCTCCCATGACTGAGGGCTGAGGTGGGATTAGTTTGCCTATTCAGTAACTCAGAGCGCAGAGCTGACAGTGGCACCAGCCAGAGCAGCCACTCTTATTTCAGCCCATCCCAGCCCACCAGGCTGGAAGCCACTGTCTCCCTGGACAGCCCACGCTGAGCTGTGCCTCCAGACCCGGCCAGGCTGCCCACCTGCATGTACTGGTGTCGAGCAGCACAGAGCTGTACACGGGCATGAGTGGGGCACAGCTGGCTTAGCCACTTCTCCCCAGCACACACTCTGGAGAAGAGCAAGAGCACTGGACCAGGGATGTCACTGTGCCTCACACCTCAGCTAGGACAAGGGTTAGAAAATCCTGATGCTAAAAGCTATTGATCAATGTTGCATTTTGCTCATATCTTTCATCTTTCTCTTTACTTTACAACATTTCCCAAGATGTCTGTCTTCAACATGATCCGTCTTCCACCAGCAGCTGAGGCTGTGCTCCTGGGGAAGTGATTACAGTCCAAACAGAGAAAACCTGGAACAAGTTTCTGCTGTAGATCATAAGGTACTTCGACATGTTCTGAGTCAGATGTGCATAAGAACTGGCCCATCCCACCATGCACAGCTCACACACAGGAGTACTGACCCTGTGTGCTCTAGTAGGAACCACAGAACCTTCTCCCAGGTCTGCTCTTGTTTCATGTCTACATTCAGCTGAGCAAGGAATGAGTGTCAATTAGATTTCTCCCCTTCAAAGCTCTCAGCCACCTGCAGCCACCTGGAGAGGTAGTTTAAGCCTAAAAGGAGGGTTTCAAAGAGCACCACTCAGAGGAACGATGAGGGGAAAAGAGGAGAGGGAAATATTTACTGGGAGACAAGCACAATCTCTCACTGCTCTGCATGCAGCAGCTGCTCTCAAACGAATTATGCTCCAAACCCACCAAAGTCCCATTAGGAGAGTGACATGACCAAAATTGCTGCTGCTTCCAGCACTCCCAGTGTGAAGAAGCCACCAGCTGCATCTGACCTGCTGAGCACTGAGAGCAACTCCACTTCCCACTGCCACCTCCCTCCTCCACTCCTCTGGCACATGTGACAAACTGCCTTCATGTGTTCTGGGGCCAGGTAATCTTGCAAGCCACCTCCCCCCAGCTTCCAGGAACACGATTTGCTGTTATATTATCTGGTAACCAAAGGCCAGAGCCAATATGATGCATTTCCTCTATCTGATAGCCATACTGCTACTGGCCTGTTCAGCATGAAAATGCTATTTGGCTTAAGTGACCATGGCTGTAGCAAGGAGAATTGTCACAAGCATGCACAGAGAGGGGGATAAATAAAGGCTGATCTGGCTGGCACATTGCAGGAACCTGGAGACTGCTCAGTGGAGAAAGAAGCCAAAGTAAGCACAAAGGATTGACTCCTGCTTGAGCCACTAAGCTCTCTCACAGAAAGCCACATGTACTTCCAAACTACAGGGGCAGAAGCCAAAGGCCATTGCAGGACCCTGCAGATACTACATGACAGAAGATCCTGCTGCAGCCCTTCGGACAGCCCCGTTCAGACACAGCCTCCCTCGTGAATAACTGCTTCCAAATAATGACCAGGACGAGGCAGGAGAAACCCTGTCCCCACTGGATGCCTGCAGAGCAGCAGGGGCCTCACTTCTGTGCTCAGGTTTGTGGGGCAAGATACACCTGTGGACACCATGCTCTGCATGCAGGAGATACACGGGTGACATTCCTGCACAGCCAGAGCTCAGGGGCCAGTCTGAATGCAGGATGGAACTCTCACAGCACCCGACCTGCCTCTCCTGTGGGTATTGTGCTGCACCCTCTGCTCCTCTGCAGGCAAGAGCTAAGGGCAAAGCCTGCGATGCGCTCGGAGTGGAGGCTGCCAGCATGCTGCTTGCTCTGCTCGGAACACCTCTGATCAAAGGTGCTAGAACACAGGGAGAGAGAAGCTGAGACCAAAAGGACTGTGCTCCTACCCCTGCTTCGGCTGCAACATGAATTCCTAACAGCACCAGAGCTGCAGATTCCTGTCACCACTGTCATGGCTTTGTCCAGCGCCGGTGGCTGCCCCGAGACCTGGACACAGACAGCAACACTCCCTGGGCATGCACTGGCCTGGCTGGGACAGGAGAGCCAGCCAGGCAGGAGCTCAGAAGCATCTGGATTGCAGGGGCAGGCACAGGCACAGCAGTAGTGCCCAGGCAGGCAGAGCTGTTTCACATCTTACCTCTGCTTCGACTTCTGCCTAGTAACTGGTGTCTGTTATACCCTCTGGCCCTTTTTCACACATGAGCACAGAACAGGGTTTTTTCCTGCTCAGAACTCAAAGGTATCCTCATTTAATTTATAGGCAAAAATGAAAGCACTGCAAGGTTATGCAGTTATAAGCACATACATATAGATACCTATGTATATGCTTATAATATAATACAATATATAAACAAGAGCTGAGTAGCAAGCAAAGATTCCTGAGCCTGGGGACTTCAACTTTTTTTACTATGTCCTACTCTCCCCTCAATTCCATCAGATGCCACCAGTTCTTCAGGGCTCTTCCCCAGTTCCACTTTGCCTGCAGCTGGGCAGCCTGAGCAAGCCCTTGTAGAGTAACTGAGAGAACAGAGCCTGAGCACATTTATAGGAAGAAGGAAGGAGTCACTGCTCTTCCAAAGTCATTGAACTCCTGATGTGAAAATTGCTAATTGAATCAAGAAACAAACTCACCAGTTTTCTGTTGCAGACAAGGAACTAACTAACATTTTCATCTCAAGAACAATGTACCAAAGGACATGATAATTTCAGGCCAGTAACACCACCAGTGTTGCTTAAGTGGCCCAGAAGTGAGAATCACAGATCAGCAGATTGATTAGGCACAGGGTAAACTGAGGGGTAGGAAAGGGCTGTATATTGGGACCATCAAGATGGTCTTCCCTTATGCTCTGCACACCTTACTCTGTTAAGTGAAGGTACGAATCTGAAACAGACTGTACAGAAAGAATGGCATCAAAGCCACTGACAGGGCTGGGATCTGTGTGCCCCTGCACCCTGTCTGCCTGCAAGGGGATGCTCTGGCAGGGAAAAGGAAAAACTTCTCAGAGGTGAGTCAGGGTAACTCAACTGATTCTTCCACAGAAAACCCATAACCTGGTGTTAAACAGGCAAGGTTTGGGCAGTGTGCTCATGAGCATCTGTGCATACTTGCTGACATACTTTCAAAAAAAAAAAAAAAGTTTTTGATTCAGGAGACCTACTAGGCTGGTTTTAAAAGTTTCTCAGAAAGAAGCTGACAGTGAAAACTCGGACATTCCGAAGAAGGTCAAGTAGAAGTAAAACATGGGTTCAGTGTTTGCAGCTTCCAAAAATCAGAATTACAGGTTTTAGAAAGCCCCAGCACACTCAGGAGATATTTTTCTCTTAAAAACATCCCAGGCAGCACTCATCTTGGCACAAGGAGTGCCCAGCTGAGCTCCTGGGCCAGTGCAGCACTCAGGGATGCTGGGCTTGGAGAAGCATCCCTGGGGAGTCCAGAGCCCATCCCTGGTCACAAGCACACCTGCAAGGCTCTGCAGAGCATGCTACCTGCTGCCCACTGCTCATCAGCAGCAGTTTGTCTCTGGCTTTGCTCCTCTGGTCACCAGCAGCCCAAGGTAGGGCAGCAGAAAGCACGGGGCCCTGCACTGTCTCTGTGCCAGTCTTCTCTGCTCTTCCTCTAGGCTTCCCTGCTGAGGTGCCTACAAGGTAGGTTAGGCTGACAGAGTGCAGAGTTACCTCTGCAGACAGGGGAGAAAAGAGCTCACATACAGGAGATGCACTCCCTACCACTCCTTCACTGAAGTGGCTCAGTGCCTGATGGGGCTCTGAGACATAACAGGAGTGAGACCCAGAGCCTTTAGTCATCCTCCCCCACGGACGGAATTCTGCCTGAAGCCACAATCACACGTCGTTCCAGTTCTGGTATCTGGTCAGCTGCAACACATGCAACACAGCAAAAGCTTCAGAGAGGCAGTTTGCAGTCTCACAGCCTCTCCAGTAGTCAAGCAGCCCTAGGAAAGGTGGGAAACAAGACCTCCCCTGCTGGGAAAGGAAGCCAGTTTGGGAGGAGCAAAAACTCCTCACTTCCCTGAGAGCAGGGATTGCCCAAGGTGTAATGGGAAGGTCCTGGGGGATGAAAGCAAAAAGCACAGGGAACAACTGCATTTCTTTGAGATCACCGGAGCTGAGGGAGAAACAGGGATGTAGAACAGCTGTTCCTGAGGACAAACCAAAGCAAGTTTCTTTTTGCAGAAGTCTCAGGAGTCGCTTGTACAGCACTCCCCGTGCACTCTGCAAACAGCAGTTACATAAAAGACCATGTCCACTTTCTGGTCTAGCAATCTGACCCATCAGCTACCTAGAATTGACTTGCTCAGCAAGAAAAAAATCCCCAACCTTTAAGCTCTGAATAGTTTTTTTGTTGCTGTGTACTCTCTTCCATTACTTATTTGTTCAGCTTTGCATACTCTCTAACACCCCTGAGTCTTAGGGTCTGACCATTCTAAGTATATTCCTACCAGAAGCCAGGGGAAAACAGTGCTTCAGGCTTCAACCCCCTGAGCACACATGCACATTGGTGACCAGGGCAGGATCCTTTCAGAGCATTCTATTGCATCTATTTATTTAATCCATAACCTGTCATCCATTTCCATCTAACAAATGCAGTTTGCAAGAATACCAGAGATATGAAAGGCACCTGAAGCATCATAAACAATGGGAAGCTCTGAAACCCTTATGTTGAAAAGCACTTAGAACCTGCTTTCTTCTGCACCTACATTCCCAGGAGGCACAGTGAGTGACAATCCAAGGATTAAGGCATTGGTGTTGGATGATGTCAACATCTTCCCTCCCGGACAGCCAGTAGGCTGTGAGGAGGGACAGACACATATTCAACACCAGAGAAGTCTGTCCATTCCAGAGGGCAAGGAGTCTGTTTTCCCTCTGGCAAGTTACTCCACAAATCATTCATACAGCACTAACTGTGAAAAAGAGTGGCCAGGACTGACCTGCCAACCTTGGTTAAACACCAGAGGAGAGGCCACAAAAGTGAGCAACCCAGCTACCTTCAAATCTTACCAGCACGGATACAGACCTGGACAATGCACTACAGGGGCAGCAAAACAGCATCTCCTAGCAACAGGGGAGGAGCAGAAGCACCACACACTCACCTGGGAGCTGGTTCATCAGCATCAGGCAGGTTCCACGTCGTCACCAGGGCTTCTCACACACTGGTGCCCAGCAATCGTCTCTCCCAAGAATGTTTCCAGGCAAGGCTAGAGCATCTATCTCCTGTCCCTCTCCTGCTTAATGGACTATCAGGAAAGGAAATAATGGGCTGCAATGCTATCAGTACACTGGTCTAGATTTTTATCTTTACAGTACTTGGGTCTGATAATGCCACTGCAGAGACACAACCTGGCTAAATTTCCAGCTGTATAAAGGGAAAAGTTAAATCATTAGCTGACAGAAGTAAATAGAATGCACTACTCATCCCACACCCCACTAAAACCTGAGTGTTTTTCAAAGTCATAGGATAGATTTGTGTGTACTCCAGTGCCACTGCAGTAGAACAGTGGCAGCAAACACCTGATTTCCCTGGGGAGCAACACATGTGCTCATTGCTGGTGGGGTGAGATGAGCTGCTGCGAGGCTGAGCATGGACTGCACCAACGTGCAAACAGATGCAGTTTGATCTGCTGGCACATCATCCATCCATTAAAAGCAGATGCCAGGCTGGCCAGAAACATCAACCATCGTCTCAGAACCTGTGTGTCTGCTGCTCTCCTCGGATCTTAACACCCACAGTAGTTCCCTCTGGCACTTGCCTTTAAATTACTTTCTTGGGGGTGTGGGGTTGACACACAGACTGCCAAAAATTGACCTGTGAAAAGCCTCCAAGGCCCAATGCCCCAGCGAGGATTACAAGTATTCATTGCAGCAGTGCTTTTGTTTCAAAGACACTCAGAGCATCTCCTTACAAATGTTTGTTTTCAATACATCCTTGCTACTTTCATTTCCTTTACCTCTTTGCACTCGTTTGTAGCAAGCATCTCATTGCATAAGGCTAGATCTTCCCGTTGTCTTGCTGTAGAGTTTCCAGCTGTTCTATGCATTTATCACCCCCCAAAGCAGCCTGGCTAGAGTGCTGCTAAGGGCTGGATTTTCTGCACCTCCTGATGCCTTGGTGCTCCAAGCAGAGCTCCAGTTTGGTTCAGCAACCTGACCAAACACATTCTTAGTGACCACGGCTGGAGAGGATGTGAAGGAGTTCTCTGCTTTTCACTTACATTTAAGTGGAGGAAGTCTCAAATTTTGTTTTTAGCAGACCGTAGTTGTCAGCTTCTTACAGGGGTTTTAACAGTTATCTCAGAATGATTCTAAGAAATTTTTTCCACCCTTTAAAAACCTTTCATTTCCCATACACAAAGTGACTGCTGATGTACAGCAGTTCCCTCAATCAGTCACTAATTTGAAAAGTATGCAAAACATACCTAGGATGACAGCAAGGCACGTCTGAGAGGCAGCTAATGACTATCTGAATACTTTCTGCTTTGTTACAACTTTGTGTTGCATTCAGTCTAATAACTGTTACTATAACAACAGAAAAATGAAAGTGATAGCTCTCCTTGGACACGTGCCTGGCACACACACTGCTGACTGGAGGCTGCAGGCTGGACCAGTTCTCCCAGCCCACGGCCCTGATCGTGCTCGTCGTTACGTCTTTCTTCCGTGGGAAGAACTGTGTACAAAAGCACCATGGATCAGTAACAGGGACTTCAGCCAGAGCAGGCTGGACATGTGTTGGGATGGATGGGACAGGCACAACTGCTGACAGGCCCACACAGAGTTAGGTAAGAGCAGCCCCCAGAGAAGCTTGGTTCTGCTGTTCAGCTCCCCGTGCATTTTACAAACTGCTATTCAAATAGGTTATGGGTTTTTTTCTTCAAATTTTATATGGCACAATGATGAATGAAACCTAGCAAAACATCTGTGTGAAGATCATTTTCTTGATGGATTGGGATAAAGCCTTCTGCACATCATATCCGTTCAATGAAGAGAAAGATGATGGAACAAATCCTCCTCAAAGCCACATCCAGACCCATGAGGGATAAAGGGACCACTATAATCCTCACCCAATCAGGCTGCCTTCTGTGATGAACAGTACAAAGGGAGAACAGTAGGCATTTACCCTGACTTACAGCAAACACACACAGAGCAGATGGACAATCTCCAGGAGGTGTGAAAAATGGGGTGGACCTCTGTGCTCAGACTTCAGCAGTCAGCAATTTGAAATCTAGGAGGTGGTAGCTGCAAGTGCTGTACCTCAGGAACTACCCACCTGGGCAGTGGGATAGAGTACACTTGAGTTTGCAGGTGACACCAAACAATGCTGGCAGAGAACAGGAGCAACCCAAAACATGGGAAGAGAAAACTCCCAGTCAGTTGGATCTTGACTAGCTGAAGTGATGTGCTGATGTTTGTTAAGCCCATCAGTCCTCCACCTGAGAAATCATAAACCAAAAGACCTGGGGCTAACAGTGCCCAGTCTGTACCAGGCTACATAATAAAAGCATGGGCAGCAGGTTAAAGAAAGTTGTTTTTCCCCTGTATTCATCAGCTGCAGCTGGAATAATGGATCTAGTTTTGGGCTCCTCAGTACAAGTCAGACACTGATCAACCTCAACAGGTCCAGCTGAAGACCACCAAGCCTGTTGGAAGGCTGGAGCTCATGACACAATTCAAGGGAGATTGAGCTTGGTTTGTTCAGCTAGAAAATTAAGGCTGCAGCATCTGCAGCCTTCAACTACCTAATGGGTGGTCACCAAAAACAGAGCCAGACTCTTCAAGTGGCAACAGGTAGGCTACAGCAAGTGAATCTCTGTACACTAGAGAGCAGTTTGCACTGAAGGTGCTACAAAACCAAACAGGATGTTTGATAACAGATGCTATCAACTGCTCATCTCTGGAAATACTCGACATTTTATTGGACACAGCCCTGAAAAACCTGACCTGCTTTCAAAGTCAGCACTGCTCTAGTCAAGACATTGATCCAGACAACCTCCAGAACTACTCTCAAACCTAAATTACTCTGATTCTAAAAACTGAAGAGATCAATACAAGCCTCACACAGTGTGGCTAACATAACTGACAACTCTTTCTTACCTTCTGTTGTGTGACTGTACTTCAACCCCTCAAGATAATTTCCATAATATCACCAATATTACCTTAAGCCCTCATCATCACATAGTTCAGACTGCACAAGCATTCAGCCACAGCTGACCTGTGAAATGCATAAATCCTAAAAGCAATGGTACTGAAGGTCAGGAATGACGTTTATCTCTCTGCAACTAAAGCTGCCCAGTTCCAGGCCTGGTTTGTCACAAAAAAAATGCTTGAAACTGCATAGTTTGTCTAAGAATCACAACTCAAGTCCTGACCATTTCCTGATCCTCACAGCAGCTCAGGTGATTTCTTTGATCCTTTGTGTCAGACACAAGAAAAGAAACACACACCAGTGGCTAAGAGCCTTTGCAGACAAGGGCATTAGGTCATGTATCTTTCCAGATACACCTGGGCTAATCTGTTTTGCATACCGAGATTTTGCCCCCAAAGCATGAGAGATTTTCCCTGCAGCTGGAGCAGACCTACAAGAAAATGATTTCCTTAGTTTAACTTCAGCTTGTCTCTCTGCATGTGTGTTTATACAAACTCAAACCCCTAAGATTTGGAGACAATACCACAGCTGCAGTTTCAGGTTTTTCAACCACTAACTACATATCTACAGATTTTTCCAAAAGTTAACATTTATTCATAAGTTCATACTACCAGCAATCCTTTGATAGGAATTATGCTCTTAAAAAACAAGCTTAAAACAATAAGATGTAAAGCTAATAATGGTCTTCAGTTTATGAACACCTTACCCAAAAGCAGACAAGACATCCGTAACCTCCTCTGAACAGTGGAATTGAGGCTCTCTGTGTGGTTATACCACAAACAGCTACTCCAAATGTGACTTTTGCACATTTCTTTGTTGTTTACTCTTTTCCAGGCTTGTTACAAGCAGAAGGCTCCATGGCTGCATCACAGAGCTGTTTGTTCCTATGTGCTGTAACTAGTGCTACTGTTAACATTCTCCACCACACCTTCTACTCAAAGAAACAGAAACATGCAATGCAGATTTACTCAAAGATCTCTTTTCCAGTTGATGGGAGTTACATTAACAAGGACTTCAGAGCGACAGAGAATGTAGGAATGGTTAGGGAACTGCTCAAGGCTAACAGGATATGCTAACCATATCTTCCCTGTTGTGTCACCGATTCTAGGAGTCAGGAAAGAAACAGAACACTGGGATTCTTTAAGAAATCTTGTACTAGTCTACTTCTGGAACAATTAAACATCTGAGACAGATAGTCTATCCACTCCATATAGGGAAACATTTATGTAGTACCATCAGTTAAAGTCTGAAGGAAAGTAACAACTGTTTAAACCAGTTTACCAAAACTAAGAGTACATTGACAAGAAAAAAAATGTAACTGGAGGCAAATGGAGGGTATTTCTAGCTATAGCATAGACTCTTTCATAAATAAGTAAACAAAGAATACTCTTAAATTGGCTAGGGTGCCCGTTCAGCCACATGCTTCATCACAGCTTGCTTTTGCTTTTAACACCATATTAGTCTTTAAGGAGCAGGAATTACAAGTCTGTGCCAAATTTGCACTCAAAGCTCCCAAGACCCTGTATCTTCTGCCCTCCATCGTATTTCTTTTGCACATCCACCTCTTCCCAGGTAGCAGACACATAAAAGAAAACCTGAGCTGAATTTTGTAGGGTTTTTTGAATGGATAATTCTGCCAGATAAATAAACTTCCAAATATTAGAGAACAAGAGAAGGGACACAAAACAGTCAAGACAGCATACTTTTGTTTTTGCCAATATTTCATTAAATCCCAATCCAGCTCCTAGTAAGACTGGACACTACTTACAACACTCCTAGAACTGCAGAAGAATGGAAACACAATAGGGAGCGAGTGGAGAGGGGGACACAACAGCCCAGGGGCTGACTGCAGACATTCAGACACAAAGCCAGCATCCATTGGAGTCAGTAAGGCCCAGATGCTCCACTAATAGGAACAAACCCAAACACAAAGGTTGCATGTGAAATGTATTTACCTATTTAAACACAGGCAGCTGGGTCAAGCTAGAATGGGGAAGGTAACTGCTAATTCCTTGTACTACAAGGAAGGAATGGAGTAAAAAAACCCAAGCCCACGGGCAGGTTTTTGCTTTGTGAACCTCTGTCTGTGCTGCTGGTTAACAGTGGTAAGTATAAAAAAAATCAAAGAAAAATAATCTATTTATAGAACAAGTCAGTAGTCTGAGACATTTAGAAAAAAGTAAAAACAAGTCCTTCTTTAAAAATGGATTTACTAAAACAACTGTCACCCAGGATGACCCCAAGCCCTCTGGTCCTCTGGCAAAGCCAGGGGTGACTTCAAACAAGAACTGTTGCTGATTGTACACAGGTATACATCCAGCAAAGCCAGCAGGGAGGGGGTTAGCACTGCCAACAGGATCTGCAGACTGCTTGTTGGTATCACGTGAGGCCGTGCCCGTAGCCTGGTGGTGATACTGGAAATAGTTGTGAGTGAACTTTTCACAGGAGCACGTGTCAGTGTAACCTCTGAAGTAATCGGGTTGTCTTCTTTCCTTCCCATCCCTGGGCACAGAGCTCAGAAGCTGCTGCCCTGGATGCTGTACCTCCTTGCCAGCTCCATCCTGCGTGAGACAACTCTAATGTGCAGGAGTGCAGAACTCTAGGCGAAGCCTAGAACAGGAGAGGGCAACCCTGTGGAAAGGGAAGCACTCTGCTCTTCCCAAGTTCTGGTCTAGCTAGACATTATCAATGTTTTCTGGCCCTCCTCAGGACAGGAAGATTGGCTGTTTCCCACTGGGGAAAAATTTGCCTAGTGGAGTAGAGTTGGGTCTCTTTTTTGGTAAACAGAACCTCTGCTGATTTCTGAGACTGTGAGCTCCTCTGCCCTTTAGCTACAAAAGAGAAATTAAAAGAAATTCATCCATTTCCTCCCAACCTTACAGTGTAGTGTTAGCTGCCTGGACACGGAGGCAATTTAGCTCTCCCAAGACATTGCTCTACATGCTGGGTAGGCACGGAGAGGCAAAAGATAACTTCCAAAGTCATCTCCTTAAGGTAACCAGGTAGGCCCACCACCAGTTCCAGGCCAGCTCCACTGCCAACAGATACTTCTAACACCCTGAAGTGTCTAATCTAACAGCCTCGAGTTTGCTCAGTCTCTGAGAGCAACAGCCACACTCAAAGATGTAAATCCTCAAGGCAGAAAACACTGGCTGGAGCTCCCAGTCAGGTGGTGTCTGCATAGATGAGTCGGTACCACTGTGGCTCGACACTCCATCGTCCAAAGGAAGTCAGCTGTAAGGAACGGACCAACTCTACTGCAGGTCTGTACATCCTTGGAAGTAAAGCTCAGTGGCTACATTAGCTTCAAACTCTCTCTTTCTGGAGGGTTTCAGTGGTCCATTTCACAACAAGTTCCGGGCATCGAGTAGTTGCTAACTTGTCTCCTTAAGATCTTCCATTGGTAGTTTGTAGCTCAATAAGAAAGGAGGAGGTGGAGCATGAGCAGGGCTACTTGGGCCCTGCATTGGTTTCTTTGCACAGTTTATACAGATGTAATCCTCATTCTCAGCCATCTCTGGAGAGACACCAACACAAACTTGATGAAACCACTCATCACAGCCACCGTCACACTGCACCCAGTCTACCTGCAAAAGAGCAGATCAGCAACACATAGCACATTACGAAGAAGGACAGGCAGGCATAGTCTGTACAAAGAAAATACCTTCTCTTCAACCTGCCTGATGGACCTACAACATAACAGCTTTTGAGCACAAATTAATGCTCCCCAGAGCTGCTTGTAACAAGCAGCTTCAGTCTAATAAAAACATGTCTCTTCCAATAAACCTTGCCCTCCTTGTGTCCTTAGACTGCAACAATTCAAACACACACTGCCACTATTGAGGAAGATAACAGCTCTCTTCAAATGAAAAAAGCTATGCTAGAACACATTTAAAACAAGAGCATGTTCAGAGACAGCTACTTCAGCACAGAGGGGAGTCTACAAATACACATTCTAAATTATAAACAACCCTTCAGACCACATTATCAAATGGTAGCTTCTGCAGCTTAAAAACTGCAGAACACATAAGGATTTGATGCTTCTGGCTAAGAGAAAAAGGCCACAGGACAACAGTAGCTTTAATACTTTTCTATATGGATATTGGGTATACAGCTGGCCATCAAATGCCATAAAATGCACACAGACTAACTCCTACATCTCAGAACATTTAACCTAGAGTATTTCAAACTTAGAGCTGAACTTGCTATAGAAAAATTAGGAAAAAGACACAAAAAATAAAAGTTAGGAAGGAAAAAATATTAATGATTTGATTTCTGTAGTTCTCCAAATAAAAGGATGTCTTACTTTGAGTCAGTGGGCAGAAACTGAGATCTGCAGGATAAGAAACACAGATTCTCAATTTAATGGCATGCACTGGTACAGCTACAAAAATTGTTACTGCTGTAGCTCTGCTGTCAACTTACAGGGGAATGTGAAAATATACTAGAAAATTAACTGCAGTGGCAACCTATCAAAATAAAGAAATATTATAATCTCAAGATTTTACTTCAGTTTGTAGCAAACTACTCCTGAATTTTAAAAAAGTGACTAATAATGGGACATGAACAGCTGCAGCTTCAGTCACTACATTCCTGTATCTGCCACTTTGTACTTGAATGACAAGCATCGAGGTATGGTGTTCACCTGTTACATGTATGAAAGCAAATCCAACTTTATGGCAGTCCTTCCATTAGAAACTTCAATTCTACAATCAGGAATTTTACTCCATTTCATTCATGGAAGTTGGCCAAATTTAGTACAACAGGAACCCAAAACACTCTCCTCCCTCTCGCTGTCTCAATTTCCATAAGAATGTAGTAATACGGGTAATTATCACCTGTGAAGTAAAGAGCAAGGTGATACAAAGGCTGTATCATCCTCGGAGTGACTGAGTGTCATTTCTAACCTTGGTCTAAGCTTAATACTTCAAAACTGGTCTTTTAACTGGACTTAAGTGTTCCAATGATGTCTTGGACTCCATGTTTCAATTTTGCAAAACGAAAGCTCTTTGTATCTGTACTTGCTCCTACTGCCTCTTTTGCCAGTGCAGTACAGTGTCAGCCCCACAGGTATTTGGGGCATGTTTTTTCTACTTTCGAAGAAGCAGAAAACAAACATTTAAGAAAAAAGCTTTTTGGATCATCAATTAGTCTGTGCTAAAAGCTGACATTAACGACAGGAAATAACAGAGAGGCAGGTCAAGTTTCTTTTGCAATAACCCAATCAGGTCTAAATTCACTGACACTAAAATCTCCAACCAGAAAAGTGAAGCACTGAAGACTGCAGATCACTGAGCCTGCAGCATCACTGTTCACAGACTGTATGCAAGAGATACAGAGAATTTACTTTGCTTAGGAACATCACACAGTACTGCTCACCAACACAGTAAAGTCAGGAACATTTCTACCCCAAAGAATTAACCCTTTCAATCAGCCAATGTGTGTTACACATGGTCAACAAATAATTAAACAGCCTGAAGAAGTTAGGCTTCCCAGCCAAAGCAGAGCACCTTTTCCCAGATTCTAATTTTCCATCTTCTCCTGTTTGAAAGTGTGCCTAAGAGAGAAAGGAAGTTCTGTAGTTTTATCTGTTACATCTAGATCTGTGTGCCTACCCAAGTACTGTTCAACCTCTCTCATTTCTAACCACACTACTTCTATTTCTCATTTGGTTCAACCTGAGCACTCATGGGCCCCGGGGCTCCGACTCTGCGTGGAATTGTCTGTGACACAACTAACTGCAGACTCACTTTGTCCTTGCAGGGCCTCTGGCAGTTCTGTGCAGCACACACAGCATTCTCATCATCCGATTCTTCTGCTCCTGACCAGTCATACTTGGAAGGAATATCTAGAACTTTCTTCTCTCTTTTTTTCTCTGTGCCCTCCTTCGTTAGTTCTACCTTCACAAGAACTGCCTTCTCTCTCTTCTTCTTCCGCTCCTCTTCCTTAGCCAGTTTCTTTGCCAGCTTGTTCAGCTCCTTTGTCTTATCCATAGTGAGTTTTAGCTTCTTCTTCTTGGGTTTTTCCAGTTTTTTCAGCTCTTTAGATTTTTGCTTCATATCTCCAAAGAACTGCTCTGCTCTCTCCAGTTTTCGTTTCCGCTTCCTCTCAGAAGAGTCTCTCCCTCTCATTTTCAGCGGTTTTTCATCCATGCTGTCATCCTTCAGAGAAAGTACAAAGAGAAGCTTTTATTCCATATACTGCAAACCTGAGGTCTGGGATAAGTACTTACCTCCACCATTACCCTGACACGGTATGAGGAAGCACACTCAACACCACACTGCTACGGAAAGGCATTTCATTGGATTTTCACCATACTAGGAAAACATGACACAGTTGGTAACTTGTATGAAAAGTACAACAAATCAAAAATGCCCAGTGGAAAAAGCAGATCATCAGCAAGGCTAAGGAGGCAAAACAAGCAATAATCACAACTCCCTTCTCATGTTGTTTTTTAAAAGGAGTTGAGAAGATTAATAGTTTATTAGATGCTCTTGATTATTTTTCATCCTAGGTCAGCCTTGCCTGTAATTAGTTTTGAGAGAAAGCAACTGCTATTTCTGAAATTAAGAAAAAGTGGTGAATTCTTAAAATGTATAATCAACTCAAGCAAGAGAAGAAAGTAACATCCGTTTCTTGAAGAGCTTCCTAACTGGCAGGCATTGTAAAAATCCTGGTGCCATCAACAGCTCTGAAATAGCAGATTCAGATCAGAAGTGAGGCCTAACACTGGCAAACTCCATCCCTGCAGGGAGCACTCAGTGACAAGTCCTATTTATATCTGAAAGATTCACATGTATAGCTCCTTTGTGTAAACAGGACTGGCTCAATTTCAGTTAATCCAGCTATATACTTCAACCTTAGTAATTATTAATAGATTAAGAACATACTATAACCCAGTAAGGACAGATTCTGTTTACTGTACATTACTTAATATAGCTACTCCACCCAAAACCAAATCCTCTGAAGATTATTTTACAAAAATCTAGTTATTGTATACATATATAGACATAGAAAAGTACTCAATTCAAAATGAGCAGTTCTGGCCAAACAAAGTGCTCATAAAGGTTAACCAGAAAATGTCGCAACACAAAGAGAAACCAACACACACTTACTCCCCTCCCCTGAAAAAAACCTTTGCTTAACTATTAATATGACAGTCTGGCATATTATTTACAAATTGTTATTTGTTGGCATTCAAACTGTTCTTCAATCAACTCCATGCCAAAACCACTACATTAAAAGAACATTAAGCTTACAAAGGTTGAAACATGGCAAAGCAGCAGTACCTGGGACACAGGGTCAGTGTTACACTAATGCCTTAACTGATGGCAGTTTGGCAACACTAACTTATCCACTGAACATGGACAGCACTCAGAAAATGAGACACCAATTAATATGCTCATCTAAACCTCACTGTTTTCAGCATGAAACCTTCCATCTTGTATTACTGTACACCACCAAGAAGCCAAGGAAGAACCATCGTCCGTGCACTGCCTGTGCAGTTCAGGAACACAGAAAGCAATCAGATACTCCATGGCTACATAGAGTCAAACTGACCCCTAACTTCAGCTGACAGACAATACAGAATGGGTTCCAGCTGAGGTCTTCAACACAGGGTTTACCTTCTCTTCCAGCACACATCCCTTGTCCACTGCATGAATGCAGCTAAGTGATTTTGACTAGACCTCAGAATCAGCAGGTAAACCAATCTCCCTCATTCACTGTCAACCAAGCAAAGTGACCAGGACATCTTCACAGTATATTAATAAAGAATGTCTATGCCTATGTTATTCTAAGGAAGAACAGGAATCTAATTACCTGCATTAACAAGCCACATTTTACTATTAAAATAGTGTTCTTTCCCAGTAACAATATACAAGTATCTAGTGATATAAGCTAAGTGTAAACTTTGCATGTTCCTAAACGGCTCTTGTAACTCTGTGCTGTTCTCAAGCATAACCAAGAACAGTGTTTCCTTGCCTAACCTGGTATTTTCTAAAATAAGGTTTGCACATGGATCTGCTTGCGAAAGCTGTTCTAAATATGGTTAACTGTGGAGCACAGTGCTATGGCATGAGTGATCAAGACCTGAAATTTTGGATTGCTTATTCTGTTATTTTCTGGAAGTAAGTACTCCTTCCAGTTGAAATCCCACCATGTCAAGCAACTAAAAACTCAACTGCCCAAGACTGTATTTAAAGAAACCCCACCAACATAATGTAGGGGGGATTTTGTTCCACAACAGAATATTCCGCCGAGTTTCATACCTCCATAACATGAAGAAACCTCTCCTCAGAGGGGGGATGAGTAGCCTGTAAAATCCGCCAGATGTGCTGAGTTTCATCCAGTGATACCTCTAGCAGATCTCCCACCATCATCAGATCTTCCAGCTGAGCTTTTGCTCCTGAGGATAGCTCCAACACAGGGGG